>NC_056732.1:1016989926-1017289926 GCF_019279795.1 Protopterus annectens | reverse complement strand
AAAGGACCATTGCACTAGAAGGGTCCATTGCAGTACCCGCATGTTCAGACGGGCACATGGAAGGAGCGTAATCGCTGCTGCCATGGAGCCCAGTGCCCTCAGGACCAATTCCGCTGGTGGGGTCTCTGATTGGAGGATAGCCCGCACATGGAGTTTCAAATTCCGAATTCTCTCGGACGTTAGAAAGGCTCGTAGCTCTCTGGTGTCTATTCTGGCTCCTATGAATTCTATGACTTGTGTCGGGGCCAGAAGGGATTTGTCGGCATGATGGTGATGCCTAACTGTGGGGCTAGGCGGAGAAAGAAATCTCTGGCTGAGCAAAGTAGATGCCTTGTTGGGGCGGTCAGGAGCCAGTCATCCAGGTACGGAAAGACCTGTATTCCCTGGAGTCTCAGGTGGGCTGCAATCACTGCTAATACCTTGGTGAACACCCTGGGGGCTGTGGTGAGGCCAAAGGGAAGGACCCTGAACTGGTAGTGACTGGCTCCCAGCCGGAAGCGGAGGAACCTCCTGGATCGTCTGTCCATTAGCATGTGGTAGTACGCATCCTTGAGGTCTATAGAGCACATCCAATCATTCTCCCTTAGAAGGGGGAGAATAGATTGAAGAGTGACCATTCGGAATTTTTCCTTGGTTACCGACAGGTTCAAGCAGGAAAGGTCTAGAATCAGTCTCAAGTCCCCCGTCTTTTTTGGCACCAAAAAGAACCTGGAGTAGAATCCTAATCCGAGCTGGTCTTGGGGGACGGGCTGGATGGCTCTTTTTCTTAGCAGCTGCTGAATTTCTGAGGCTGTGGCCTCCCTCTGATCGGGTGGTACATCGGGGAGGTTCTTGAATTTGGGGACATGGAGTAATGGTATTTTGTGCCCTCTGGATATAATGCGAAGCACCCAGCAGTCTGTTGTGATGGACTCCCATGCTGCTAGGTGCTCCGAGAAGCGCCCCCCGACTGCCTCCAGAGTGGAGCAGCCGGGCAACCCTTCAGGGCTGCTGCATGGGCCGTTCAGAGAAAGGTTCTCTGGACCCAAAGTTTCTCAGAGCCCCTCTGCCCCTGGGGCGGCATCCTCCCTGTCCTCCTCTGCCACGGAAGGACTGGTTGTCCGGAGCGGGTTGGGAATGTTGCGATTTCCGGAACCACATCTTCTTCTGACCCTTTTGGTTCTTCGAAAAGGACCGCTGGGGAGCAGAGAAGCAGACTCCGATGGCAGACAACGTCTTCCCATCTTTCTCGCTCTGGACAAGTGTCTCGCGAACTGTTTTGCCAAACTGGGCAGAACCATCGAAAGGGGCATTCGCAAAAGACGCTTTAAAAGGCTCCGCAAAGTCACAATGACGGAGCCAGGCCTGACGTCTCATGACTAGGCCTGCTCCGCTAGCCCTAGCGGCTCCCTTGGTGGCGTGGGACAATAGCCGCATAGAGGTATTTGAAATTGATCTCAGAGTGGCCATTTGGGTGGAGTACAATTGCTTGTCCTCTGCCAACATGGACTCAGGGGGGAGGCAGCTTATTTTTTGATAAGATCCCGCTGCATCCTGATGACATGTGCCATATAGTTCAGAGACCTTACCGAGAAGGTCGCTGAACTAAAAACTCACTTCCCTAAGCGGTCCATCGAGCGGGACTCCTTGCTCGGTGGATGGACTGAGGGGCTCTCCTGAGCTAGTTCCCTCTTCGTGGCTGCCGCCGTCAACATGGCATCTATGGGGGGGCCCTTGCTCCAGTGCGACCGGTCTGAGGGGGGACTTCGTATTCTGTCCAGGCGTTTTGGTATTGGCTCCACGGTGTCCGGATCCTTCCACGCCCTGGTGGTAATGAGGTCCACCAAGGGGTCGGCCGGAGGGGACACCCAAGAGGTAGACGGGCCTGCTTCGAATGCCTCCAGAAACACGGACTCGTTGGAGGAAGAACTGGGGGCAGACCATCCACCTCTGATCCTCAGCATCTCCATGATGTCTCCAAAGGAGACATCCTCAGGGGGTGATCTTGGGGAGCCTTCCCCTTCCTCCAAGTCCGTGTCCTCAGTTAAGGACTCAGGGGAGTCCACGTGCCTCCTCTTGCACTTATGCTTGCGGGGCACTTCCTCAGGGGGGCTGTTCGAGGAGGCCTCGCCAGCAACATCCTGTTCCAATGGAACCATCTGGGACATTGAAGCAGGCTGTCCCTTTGGCCGGGTGATGGAAGCCTGGCCCAGCAGAGAGGGAGTGCAGGGAGGAGCCGAGACAAGGACCGGGGGTCCGGATGCTCTCAACAGAGCCCTCTCCACAACATCGAAAGCCGAGGGGGAACCACTCTCTCTGGGCTCCGAGAGTCGGCTCCCACTCGGATCCGATGAAAGGATCGGAACCGGCGCCGAGACCATCGGATCTGAAGGACCAGTGTGCTCCGACCTGGACGGAGCCGAAGGCACACTGAATCCCTCGGATCCGAAGCTCGAGCCACGGCTCAGAGAGGTCGGATCCGACAGGCTCAAGGGCAGGGTCGGATCCGAAGTACCAAGTACTGTCGGTGCCGACCCACCCCCGGCTCCAACGCTCCGAACCCGGATAGCGGATCGGAGAAGGAGCAATAGGATGGAAAAAAGGTGTCGAGAGGCAAGAGCACTCCCATCTGCAGCTGGGCCTGGATGAACCTTCGCATCATCCGGTCCAAGTCTGCATTGGACATACTGAAAGTCGATCTCGAAGAGGTCACCGAGGCAGGCCTGGAATGCCGCCTCGATGACCTCGATGGAGATTGGGCCTCCTCCTCCTCGGGCCCTGGGGAGAAACAAGGGGATCGGAGCCGAGGAGGAGGAGACCTAGAAGCAGTGGAGGGAGAAGCCCGCTTAGCTGGCGGGGCCGAAGTGGAGGTCTCGGCCCGCCGCTTGTGGTGCTTCTCCCTCCATTTCTCCCTCCTGGCCTCCCTGTCCTCCGGCGCTTTAGTGGGAGTTTGAGTCCCAGCCGGAGGAAGGGGGGCAGGAATGGCAGCAACCACAGCCTGTGGTGGAGCCACGGGAACAGCAGAGGCCGGAGCTGAGTCCGGGGGTAAAAGTCCCGCCAAGACCAGCTTCGACCTCCGCTCTTTCAGTGCCCTGGGGTTGAACGCTGCACAAATGGTACAGCCTGAGGTGAGGTGTTCAACCCCAAGGCACCGAACGCACCGAGTGTGGCCATCAGCCGGGGAGAGCTTATAGCCACACTCGGTACATTTAGAAAAAAATGGCTTTTGGGGCCTCAGCCATACTTAAAAGAAAAAGTAATGTTACACACACACACACAGGCCCCAAAACACAACACACACACTCTCTAACGACCAGCGAAGGGAGGGAAAAAACTACTTAAAAGAAAAATATTTTAACTCTACAGGGAACCTAACACTTACACACTTTATATTTTTGTGAAAAAAGAAGAAAGTTGACAGAAAAATCAAACTTAACTGCCAATTACTAGTCGAGCTCACAGGAATCCAGCTATCCACAAGAGCGGCAAACTAGATCTGAGGTCATGGAGGGTTAGCAGGGGATTATGGGTGAGGGGAGGAGATAGGAGCTCGGATCCATTAGCTTGAAACAAGTTGCCGGCTCGGCTCCGATGTCGGATCCAAGACCCACAGGTTGCTGACAAATGAACTCCCTACTTCAGATTATTAGTTTAGATGTTTTCTGTATTTGTTTGAGACTGTCATGCAATGCTGTATTAAAATATTTCCTGAGATTCTGAACTCTGTAGTTACTGTCTTGTTTGAGTATTGTCTTGTTCTTTATTTATTATTAAATATATTTAAACCTTTTAATTGTGGCTGGTTTGTTTAGAGATATTTAAGCTCTTAGAGTACATCCATATGTATTTGATGACACTGTACAGGCCACTGCTAAATAGAGGGAGAAACCAGCTCCAGACTGACTTTGATCTCTGTGTGCTCTTAAGGGAAATTGCACTTTACAGTGTGTGTACTTGTCATCCTACCAATGTGTACGTCCCTCACTGGTGCTAGTGGTGAGAATTGGGGCTCCTTGATTACTGGGCCTGTGTGGGGGGAGTCACATATAAGTAAAGAAGTAATGGACACTACAAAAAATACATGATGAAAGAGGACTATGGACTGGGGGATGAAAATGTGAAGTAATACTGAAAACGGAAAATGATAATGTTATGCATGTACCTAGTATTATTAATGTTCATGGGAATAGGGGTTTTGTGAAATACATGGGTCAACTAAATACTTGCTATATTTGTAGAAAAAATGATCATTTAATCAACAAATGTGATAAAAAAGATGTTAGTTATGTGGTAAAACAGGGCATAATGCAAAACAATGTTATTTAAAGTGCAGAAAATGTGGCAATACTGGTCATTCATGGCTAGAATTTGAAATGAATGTGCAAGAAAATGAAAATAAAGTTATAAAGGAGCAAGAGACAGAAGAATTTGTTATACAAGAAAATGTACAAAAATATCTGACTGATAAAGAGGTTATACATGAAGTTAAAGAAAGTAACAAGGAAAAAGAAACAGAGGAGACAAGTAAGCAAGAAGCTGACTGGTGCACAGTAAGAAAAATAATATGACAGGGAAAACAGTTAAAGAAAGGAAAAGAAAATTCAATAATATAATGCTTACAGAAAATAAGAAATGAAAGCAGTAACAATTTTATTATACTAACTATTCTTAAAAGCTGAAAATATTAGCTTAAAATGTGAACAATATGAAAAATCTTAAGGGGAGAATAGGTATATTAAAATGGTATGCTGCAGTAGATGCACATATTGTTTTAGAATATATCAGATTATTAACAGAGGAAGAAAGAACACAAACTGAAAAACTTTGGAATGGTGCGGTAGTTTGGATGTGCTCAGGCATATGTATATTATGTCAAAAAAGCATTAACATATTAGATGTAACCACAGTGGAACTAGGACGAATTACAGTAATAGGCTTGAGATGGAAAAATGTGTATAGAATTACAGCTTTATGTTTTATCAACTATATGGAACGATAGACTAAATTAAATTAAATACAATGGAAAATGGACTCTGACAAAGATTCTGGAGAAAATAATGATTTGAGTATGGATAAAAGAGTAGGGGAATACTTAAATTGAAGTTTATAATGTATGAAAATCTTTAAATAGATGTAAATATGTAAATAATATATAATGTATATATCAATAAAAAAAAAAAAACTACTCGGCATTGTTATGAGTGGGACCCATTTTGTAGGAGCACTTTTTTTTCCTGTTCCAGATGCAGATGTGGCCCGGAGAAACAGGGAGACAGATGGAGAGAAAAGGAGATGGTGGACAGGTGAAAGAAATGAAGGAGAAAGCAAATATTGAGACTGCAGAATATGTGCAGGATTCTGAGGAGATCTTTCAAAGAAATCTGTACAATGGAGGTGAGTCAGCAAATAATGGAAGTATAACTACAGCCCTCTAATCAAGAGGATTGCGAAATGATTTACTTAAAGAAATGGTGATGCAGAGTGAGCCAGATAATGAAGGAGATGTTTCCTGGGGGGACATTATGGAGAAAATACAAAATAATGATGCAGTGTTAATCCTGAAGATTAGTAGTGAGATGGAAAAGAAAATATATGCAGAGAAAGTAGAAGAAGGCAGAAGGGGAGTAGCAGCAAAAGAGGCAGAAGAAAATAAAAAAAAAAACAGAAGTACGTGGTAAGGATTCAAAGTAAAAAAGACAAAGAAATGGACAAGTATGAAGTGTGGGACAATTTAATAGCTCCTTTTGGTGTAAAAGCACATGAGGTAAGAACACTTCTTATTAACAAACATTTTGTGACATTATATTTGAGACTGTTTTTTTCAATGGAAAATTTTCTTGCAGAATATGTAAAAAAGAAAGATTGTAACACAAGGAATCTTTATGTGATAAAAGCATTTAACAGGGTAAAAAAGAAAATTCATGTACAATTTTGAACAGAGGTAAAAAGAAAGATTCTGAGAGGACAACTGAAAACTTTATCTAAAGAAGTACTGGTCATTGCAAACGTTTATGACAAAACGGGTTTATGGACTGGTGGTTGGCATTGTAATATTGTATTAAAAATAGAGAAAAAATATACATAAACCAAGCATGATAAATGTGGAGGGGAATATGGGTGTCATAAAATACTGGGGACAACCCAAAACATTTTTGTGGAAAAAAAGGACATTTCATAAGTAACTATGACAAAAGAAGAAAATGTTATATTTGCTGGGAAATGGGACATGATGCAAACAATATGAATTGAAGTGTTATATATGTAACAAAACTGGACATTTATGGGTGGATTGCAAACATGAAAATAAGAGTAAGGAAAATAAAACAGAAAGATAAGAAAATAAACAAAAAATAAATAAATTTTAGAAGTAGTAGAATTAGAAGAAATATTAGACCGAAAAATAAAATAAAGAGGACACAGAAGAAGTTCTGAAAAAAAAGTGATGCAGAAGACATAAACTAAGAAGGAGTAAAAGAAAAAAAAGAATTCTAATGGTAAAAGGGTAAAAGACAGAAAAAGAAAAATTAAAGGGATAATTACAAAGGAAAACAAGCTAGGAAATGCATGAAAAAGAATATGCAAAGCTAATGATTGAGGGTTGATATAATGGTTAAGATGTTTGACTCACAGACACAAGGTACAGTGTTTGATTTTCACCTATGGGAGGGAAATTGGCTAGGGCTTAGAATGGCCTATTAAGAAAGTTAACTTAGTAATTAACTATGAACTTATGAAACCAAGAAACTAGGGAAAAGGGAAAATGAAAATTGTAGAGCGTTTTTCTGTAAATGTGAATAGTATTAAGAATATAGTAAGAAGAAGACGGATTTTGGAGTGGTATAAAATACATGTGATGTAGATGTAATTATATTAGAAGACACAGAATGTTTAACAAATAAAGGAATTTGGGAAATGAGAGATGTTCTGGAATACACATTCTGTAGAAATACCATAAAGACATTAGCCGTAACTATAGCAAAAATGGGAATATTAACCATTCTAGATTTAAAATGGAAATAACAAGTAAATAGAATTATATTATATGTTTATTCTAATTGTAAAGAAAGGAAAAGCTTATTTCATCAGATTTTAGACTATGTAGTGATAAATACGAATATTATAACAACACAAGACTTTAATTTTGATTTAAGAGGCAAGTGTAAAAAGAAAGGAAATTATATAAGAAAAATGTTAGAAATTATAAGATATGGTAAGCTAAAACTTTGCAAGAAAAAAATCATGGACTTATACAAGGGACATGTACAGAACTGAAAGAGATTATTACATAGTATCAAAATATTTAGTTAAAGGAGAAGGGGAGGGAGTTAAAACAGGATTTTCTGATCATCTTGCGATATGGATACAAATGAAGGAAAACAAGGAATATATAAAAATAGGCAAAGAAATAAAAAGGATAGAAGAGAAAGCATGGCATGAAGAAGGAATACAGTTAAGGAAAGATCATATTACTGTGAGAACATTTTATAAAAATCGGTCTGTAATGGTGGATGATATTTAAGGAAAAAATATAAAAATGTTTTTACAGTGGCACTTTGATGTGGGAAAAGCAGAGAAAGAAAAATATAAAAGAATATATAACAATGCATTGGAAGATTTAAAACATAATGATAGAAAGTACTTTGACAAAGAAAAATAATTATATGAAAGAAAGCAATAAAAATACAAGAATTGTTATATAAACAAAGATATTTTACAAGCAGATTAGTAAAGGAAGATGGTAGTGTATACTGAGAGAAATAAAAAATGTAAAAAGAGAAATAGAAAGAACTCAGGAAAAGATTATGAATAGTGTAGTACAATATGTACACGAAATGTATAAAGAAAAAGGAGGAAGTAAAAAAAACATGGAAAGTAAAAAAGAAAAAAGAAAATAAAGAGTTAGAAAATGAGATTTCTTTAAATGAGCTAGATAAATTATTAGGACAAGTAAATATAGAATTGGCTGCAGAACCAGAGGGAATAGGATATGAAATGTATAAAAATTTAAGGGACTGGCAAAAAAAAGAAGTTATGTACTTACCAAAACGTTCTATGTGAGTTGTTCATCTCGCCTTCATTCTTTACTGATGGATTCGGAGCCGATCCCTTGGCTCCAAGTCAGCACCTACTGCAAAGCTCGAGGATTTCAAGTAGCTCAAGGCCAAGTCCCTATCCCATGATGCACCCTGAGTTACCTCAGATCTTGTTTGCTGCGTAAAATAATACCACATGTCATTCTATAACTCCATAAGAGAGAAAGTATAGAAGGGTTGAGTGACCAGGAAGGATCTAGCATCTCGGTCTTCTGAAAGCACAGGAGGGGGTAGGAGGGAGGGACGTACGAATGAAGGCGAGATGAACAACTCACATGGAACGTTATGGTAAGTACATAACTTCTTTATGTGAAGTTGTTCTAGCTTGCCGTTCATTCTTTACTGATGGGTAGCATCCCAAGCACCATCAACCTCAGGTGGCTCACGGGAGTATATTTCTCAGGACCGTGGATCCAAAGGAGGCCCTGTCGACTTTGTAATGAGTGATAAAAGTATGAGGTTTTGACCAAGTGACTGCTGCGCAAAGGAAGTCTAGCAGAAAAAGCAGATGATGTAGAAACTGCTCTGGTTGAGTGAGCTTTAATTTTATGCCACAAGGGCATACTGGCAACTGAATAAGCAAACGTGATACAATCAGATAACCATTTGGACACAGTTGTTTTAGCCACTGGCATACCCTTCCTGGAATCTCAGAATGAAACAAAAAGCTGGTCTGATTTCCTGAAATCTGAGCTGTCTGTGAACATCAAATTTGTGCAGCGTGTACTCTAAATTGTTGGAATGGTTGGGGAAGAAAACTGGCAAATTAATAATTTGGTTGAGATTAGTTTCAGTGCAAACTTTGGGTAAGAAAGAGGGGTTTGTTCAAAGTGAGACTGCCAGCATGGAAAATCAAATAAGGAGGCTTAATGGATAAGGCCTGAAGCTCTGACACTCTGCGGGCAGAAGTAATTGCCACTAAAAAGATGGTTTTCCATGACAAAAATTTGAGGTCACATGAAGAAGCTGGTTCAAATGGCGAAAGAATTATGGGGGAAAGCATAACATTTAGATTCCATGGAGAATAGGGAGATTTCACAGGTGGTCTAATAAGAAAGGTCCCTTTGAGAAAAGCTTTGGATAATTTGTGTGACATAATATTCAATCCTTCAAATCCCAGATGAAAGTTAGAAATGGCAGCAAGTTAAACACGGACTGTTGCTGCTGCAGCTCCTTTATTGAATATCATGTTTAAGAAATCTAGAAAAGAGCCCATAGAGGCTTGGTAAGGGTCAATATTGTTTTTAGAGGCCCATATAGAAATTTTTTTCCATTTGCTGAGGTACATCTTCCTTGTAGAGGATTTATAAGATGATAGGAGAATTTGATTCGTCTCATTGGAAAGGTTATGGAACCTGGCTATGATGGGAATTGGAGCAGCCAAGCTGCCAGCTTCAGGGACTGCAGAGAGGAATGAAGTTCCCCCGACAAGTGCGTCAGAAGGTCTGGAACTGGGTCCAGAATCCAGGGGTCCTCCAAAAGATGAAGTCGAAGGAAGGGGAATCAAATCAAATCTGACGAGGCCAAAAGGGAGCTATTAGAATGATGGTCCTTCCCAGGGCTTTGGCTTTCTGTAATATCTTGGGTATCAACGGGATTGGTGGGAATGCATAAAGAAGACCAATCGTGAACGAGTGCGTCCCTTGGGGCTTCTCCCAGTGGGGGAATCAGGGCAAAATAGCTTCTGCATTTGGTGTTCATGTGACTGGCAAAAAGGTTGCAGCAAGGCTGGCCCCATCTGCAGAATATCCCGTACGCTATTTCTGTCTTGAGGGACCACTCGTGAGGCGACAAAATTGCTCTGCTCAACTTGTCTGCTATCACGCTGGATCTCCCCGGGATGTGCATTGCTAACAGAAAGCACTGGGTGGAAACAGCCCACTGCCATACTCTGAGGGCCTTGTGACAAAGGGGGTAAGATCTGGTTCCTCCTTGTTTGTTCAAATACCAGACCACTGACATGTTGTCCATCTGAATCGCAATCGTACCCAGAGGAAGAGAGTCCTGGAAGTACTGCAACTCCAAAAGTACTGCTCTCATCTCTAGGACATTGATATGCAGATGTGTCTCTTGATCAGTCCATGTGCCTTGGGCTGTCTTTCCCTGAAAATCCCCACCCCCCACCCTATCAGGGAAGAGTCTGTGGTTACTGTGGCCGCTGGAGGGGGTAGCACAAATGGGTGTCCTATCGTAACATGAAGTGAGGTCAACCACCACTGAAGATCCTTTTTGCAGGAATTTGTGATCATTATCTTGTGAGACATGGGAAGCTCTTGGTAAGACCATTAAGTGAACATCAGCCATTGTAGTATCCGCATGTGCATATGACCTAGTGGTATGGCTAGAATTGCTGCTGCCATCATACCTAACAATTTCAGAACTTCTGATGCTGGTGCTTTGTTTTTGGATATTAGAATGTGGACATGCAAACAGAGAAGTAAGACTCTTTCTACTGGACGTCTTAGCGTGGTGGTAGTGGTGTCCAGTTCTGCTCTGATAAAGACGATATGCTGCCATGGCGACAAGGCAGATTTTTCTGAGTTTATTGTAATGCCCAGCTGATTGCAGAGTGACAGAGTGGATTCCCTTGTATAAATGAGTTGATGCCTAGTGGTGGCGGTAAGGAGCCAATCATCTAGGTACGGAAACACCTGGAATCCTAAATGTCTCAGGTGAGCCATGACCACTGCCATGCATTTGGTGAACACTCTGGGGGCTGTAGTGAGACCAAAGGGCAGGGCTCGATACTGGTAATGATTGGCTCCCAGCCGGAAGCGCAGATGATCCCTAGATGGCCTGGCCATTTTTATGTGGAACTACGCATCCTGGAGATCTATCGAGCACATCCAACTGTCTTTCCTTAAGAAGGGAAGTATTGACTGAAGTGTGACCATCCGAAACTTCTCTTTCTTTACAGATTTGTTTAGTCTGCTGAGGTCCAATACAGGTCTCCAATCCCCTGTCTTTTTTGCAACTAAAAAGAATCTTGCGTAAGTTCCAGATCCTGTCTGGTTTGCTGGGACTGGTTGGATGACTCTTTTTCTTAGCAACGTCTGGACCTCTACTGTTGCTTCTTCCTTGTAACTGGGTGGAACGTCCAGGATTTTCCTTGACGGTAGAGGGGGTGTGGCAAAAGGGATGAAGCATCCTTTGGAAATGATACTTTGTACCCAATTGTCATTTGTTATTTTGAGCCAAGCGTCTGGGTACAAAGATAAGGGACCCCCGACTGCCTCCAGAAAAGGACAGTCGGTTCTCTTTTCAGGAGCACTGGTACAGATTCCCAAAGAAGTGATCTCTGTCACCCTGGTGTTGCAGACTCCCTCTGCCAGGAGGGCAGCGTCTTCCATTATTGCCCCCTTCTCTGCCCCTGGAGGGGGGTTCACCACGTGTGTCCTGAAAGGCTCCTTGGGCTTTTCGGAACCACATTTTCCCTCCCCATAGACCCTTGGGGTAGTGTCCATACCTCCCAACTGTACCGAATTACTTGTTTTTTACTGAGTTTTGGGGTCCAAATAATGGGGTGCCACGATTCCCGAGTGGCACCCCTTCATTCCCGATTTTTTATTTTTTAAATTATCTTTCGCACTTTGGAGCTGACGTCATCATGTGCGCAATGACGTCAGCTCCGTCAGCCTGTCGCAATTGAGCTGGCTGAGCGTGGAAATGTCTGCTTTTCAACTTAAGGAATTGAGCTGGCTGCGAGTGTGGAAACAAATAACTTTTGTTTAGAGCCGATCTGCTTGCTTGCTTTCCACTGCAGGAAACATCTGCCGTTCTGCTTCTTTTTACTGAAGGAAACACATGTACACTACAGCTGCTTTTTCGCTCAGGTATTTAGCCGAACATATGGAAACCAGGTATTTTAGCCGAATTCTGCTGCGAGCAGCAGAATCTTGTTGGAGCCAAATCTTTTTTTTTTCAAATTATATAAATACGAGATCATGGATGCTACAGCCAGTATTATTTATAAGTGTAGCCATGCATCATTGGTTTTGGTTTTACTGTGTAATGTCTGCGACTGCAAGTAGCAGGATTTTGTTGGAGCCAAATCATTTCTTTTTTTTTCCAAATTATATAAATACGAGATCATGGATGCTACAGCCAGTATTATTTATAAGTGTAGCCATGCATCATTGGTTTTGGTTTTACTGTGTAATGTCTGTGAATGCGAGTAGCAGGATTTTGTTGGAGCCGAATCATTTCTTTTTTTCTAATTATATAAATACGAGATCATGGATGCTACAGCCAGTAGTAGTATTATACTGATTTTTTAAGTGTAGCCATGCACCATTAGTTTTGGTTGTACTGTGTAATGTCTGCGAGCAGCAGGATTTTGTTGGAGACGAATCATTTATTTTTTTCTAATTATATAAACACGAGATCATGGATGCTACCACCAGTATTATACTAATTTTATAAGTGTAGCCATGCACTATTGGTTTTGGTTGAACTGTATAATGCACTTAATAATTATACATCCTTTGCAGGTAACATTATGAAAATCCCCACAGGCAGAATTCTGAAGTAGATTATAAAATAAGTAGTCTCCTTTTGTCCTGCATCAAGCAGCTGTCCCTCAGAAGCATGTGTTGTTTTAGCATATCAACAATGTTTGGAAATGAAACTTGATAATAAAAGATTCAGAATAACATCTTTGGATGAGATGGGGCTGTGAAAAGTTTATTTTTTTTGCATGTGTAGTTAGAAGACTTTGGTTTACAAGGACAGATTTTTGCTTGATAGGGAAGGGAATACAAGTACATTGTGAAATAGTAAAGATGGGAATATATCAAAATGTCATTTTAGTAGCATTTGTGAAGCCCAGTAGTATGAAGCTGAAACTGCAAGCTACATATTTATTATTTGATGAGTATAAGCTGAGGGCTAGAATTTTTCATCTTCAGAAGTCCAAGACTATTGCAAGAGCAACTTTGCAACTAATCAATCTGGCAAGTTCCTCTCTTACATCTGTCAATACAGAGTTATGTGGTGAAATAACTATTGTGTAGGCTTTCTTATAATTACTGCTGCTCATTTGGCAAGCTGTGCAAACAGGAAGAGTGGAATCTGCCTTGCAGTTTGCCACCACTGGTCCTGCAGCAAATACCAGAGGAGAGCAGAAGGCTGATAGTCATCCATCATAGCTGTCACTCCCCCCAGCCCAGGAAGGCTTGACAGAGCCCCAAAACAAATGGTTGTGCACACGTGAGAAGCACTGAGCTCACTGAACTGACTTTCTGATGTGCAATGGAACTGACTCAAAGTGGATAATGTCATTTTTTTTCTCATTTTAAAAACACTGTTGGTTTAAATTGAACCTTGTTGAAGGATCAATTGATAAAAGAGCTCTTAACTGGTGTGCATGTGTGTGTATATGCCCTCAACTCAATACACCTGGTGGCTACAGGTACTCAGGCTCAAACCCTGTACCTTGGGTACAGGTAAAAAGAGCCTAAAGTCCTTAGCCACCACCACTTGTAAATCTATGCCAAATATTTTTGTTCTATTCCTCATTAAATCTGTGCTTTTCAGGATTTTTGTGGCAATGGCAAATCACTGAAGGATTGAATTCACTAAATAATGACAGGCATTTGAATTTCGGACTTCATATTCTTCAGAAAATAAATGGTAACACAAAACCTTTTTATCCTAGCAATTTTCTAAGTTTATAAGATCAGTATTTGAAATATGTTCCTATTTTGGGGCTGTATACCCTCATTATTGGCTTTGTCCAGGCTTTTTGTGCTAAGATGTTGACAGCTATGGTGAGAAGTGAGAACTGAATTCTGTATTCCCCCTGTACCCCATTATTGGCTTTGTCCAGTGTTTTGTGCTAAGAGGCTGGCAGCTATGGTGAGAACTGAGATCTGAATTCACTAAATGATAGCAATTTAAGTTTCAGTCTTGCTGTCTTTCTAGAAACTGCTGACTTGGCATAGTGGTATGCTGCTCTGATTGTAGGGCACAGGGTCCTGGGTTAAAAACTTGGCAGTGAAATGCATGGTGGTGACACAACATTTTATTCTACCAACTTTCCAAAAATACAAGCAATGTTTAAAATGTGTCCTGGTTTTTGGCATTTGCGCCTCCCCCCGCCCCAGAAAAAAAAAACTGAAATTGAAAATAAGTGCACAAAGCTGTGCGAGATGCCCAAGGCTTACACTACTGTCATTATATATATATATATATATATATATATATATATATATATATATATATATATATATATATATGTGTGTGTGTGTGTGTAAGTAGACTTTTATGATGCAAATGTTCTGAATTGGGCAGTTTTGTCATTATTGTTTCATGCATTTTGTTTCACTGCCTACTGGAAAAATGTTCAAACAATAAATTTTAAAATATGCTGTAACTTAAGTCTAACAAGTGTGCTGCATTATACAAGGAGTATAATTTAATAAAGTCAGGAAGGTGTATCAAAGAACGCATGTATGTTTCTTGTTTTGTGTGCAAGCCAGGGGCCTATGATTTGAAAATAACCCAAAGGTAATCTTTATCCACCACTGGACAGATGCATTTTCTTTGGATGTGATGTGGGTTTTAATGCTGTTTCAATGAATGTGAGTTTAGAGAGCAGAGAAGTTTTAATGCCAAGTCTATTTTCATTGTGAGACAGTGTTGCTTTGTTTAGCAGATATCTATTAGTATTTGTGCATTGTGCTATAAAATGTAAAAATAAAATCAAAATAATCATTGTAGAAGTAAAGCAGTACTATGCACACATTAGTGTTTATTGTAAATGGGGTGAAATAGCCAGGTAATGGGACATTAGAATGGCTGCAGGCAGACTCTGGTGCCATATTTTGGTTGTTTGTTCTTCAGTTTGCGTTTGAAAGTTGGTATCCCACAATTCCATAGGAGTGGGCGGAGTTACTTAATTATGTATGCCAATTTTATGTTAATCAGCATGCAGATTTGTACCTATTTTTCATGGGCCTTGTCCAAATTTTTGATGTTTCCAGGTTGAGAGGTATGGTAGGGTCTGGTAGGGGTGGAAAAATGGACCGGATGGCAGACACAGTCTTTCCGTCCTGCTCACATCTAGTTAAGGTTTCCTTGACTTTAGGCCCAAAAAGGGATGACCTATCAAAGGGGGTATTCACAAAGGATGATTTGAAGGGCTCCACGAAGGAACACAAGCACATCCAGGAGTGTCTCCTAAGAGCAACTTCTGTACCCGCTGCCCTACTAGTTCCATCAGCTGCATATGAAATGAGGCGCATGGATGAGTTCACTATAGAATTGAGGGTAGCAAGCTGGGCGGCAACTTTGTCTGTAGCTGTGCAGCTACTGTACCCTGAAGAGTATCTCCCAGCTCTTTAAGGAGATCTCTTTGTAGTCTGGTAAAATGGGTTAAATAGTTAAGCAAACGAAGAGCAAATGTCACTGAACTAAACATGCGCTTCCCATATCTATCCATGATCCTGGAATCTCTGTTAGGAGGATGGATAGACGAGGAAGTTTCAGACATTTCCTTTTTGGTGGCTGCCGCCACCACCATGGCATCAACTGGCACACCTTTTGTCAAGAAAGATTTATCTAGGGGGCAGAAATTAACTTATTAGGCCTCCTAGGGACAGGCTCCATAGTATCCGGAGACTCTCACACCCTTCGTGAGACCAGCTGCATCAGCTCATCGAAGGGTGGAGACACCCAAGAGGTGGAGGGCTGAGACCCAAAATCCTTCAGGAGGACCGACTCGTCCTCAGTAGGGTTGGTGGACTGCCAGTCACCACTCTGCCTAAGGATTTCCAGTATCTTAGCAAATGAGATATCCTCAGAGGTGGACCGTGGAGACCCTTCTGATTCATCCAAGTCAGTGTCAGATGTTAACTCCTGGGGGGAGTCCAAGTGTTTCCTCTTACACACTCTCTTCCTGGAAACCTCATCAGTGGGAGCTTCTGGGGAGGTCTCAGAAGAGCGTGGGCCACCCAATGGGGCTTCCTGAGGCTCTGGGTCTCTGTGCTTAGCAAGGATCTGTGAGGCAGAAGAAGACACAGGCACTTTAGGGGATGAAGAAGCCGGACCCAAAGTTGAGGATGTCTTGGGAGACACAACTCTACTCATGGCTTCGAAGGCACCTTTGCTCCGATGCGAAGGGACCAACGGATCTGATGAAATCGTCGATACCCCCGGCACTGGGACAGTGGGCTCCAAGCCTGAGGTAGGAGCCGAGCTCATCCAAGCTGAAGCCCCGAGAGGCAAAGTCAGAACCGACAAGTCAGTTTGACTGTCCTCCCCGGACCCGACCAGAGAGTGTCGGCTCCTAGAGTCCTTGATCGGCGCCGAGGACATCAGTGTGAACAGAACCGAAGACATTGGTGCAGGTGTCAGCTCCGAGGGCTCCACAATCAGCAAGTCTGACTCCTCTGGCTCTGAAGGACCAGTATGCCTTGGAGGAGGAAGGGATATAGCTGACGTAAGGGTCTTCGGCTCCGAAGCCACCTGGGTCGGAGCCTATAATTTGGCAAAGGCCGGTGCCTGTAGAAGCTTCTGCACCACCCGATCCACATCCAAATCAGGCTAACAGAAGATCGAGATGATCGGACTGATGCTGGAGAAGAGGCGATTTAGGTATTTTGGATACCGGCTCCGAAAAGAGAAGACAGTCAGCTCTGAGACCTGTGGAGCCGATGTCACAGATTTTTTAGATGTTTTCGATTTTTTTGAATCTCCAGAAGTCTTGGAGGACTTTGAGTACTTACTAGATCCATCCTGGTCACTCAAAGCCTCCTGGAAGGAAGGTTTTAACAAACCCCTATCAATAAGCTTCCTTTTTCTCTCTTGGAGCACTCTAGAGGAAAAAGAATGGCATATAGCACATGTCTCTTGTAAGTGCAAGACACCCAAGCAGTACACACAATTCACATGGCAGTCTGTAACTGACATCTTCTGCCTACATTTAGGGCATTTTTTAAACCCTGACTTAGGGTGTTTGTCCTAGTCATCAGCCAAGACAGAATACTGGACACACCCAACAAGAACAAAGTGGATTAGCCCTCTAATAAAAAACAGGCTAAATATACACTCTAACACACAAGCCTCTTAAACTAAGGCCAACAGCAAACAGAAATGAAAATAAGCCTTCTAATAAAACAGGCTAAATACAATCATCCAAGCCTTTAAGAAGCCTAGAAATTTACACACACACACACACACACACACACACACACACACACACACACACACACACACACACACACACACACACACACACACACACACACACACACACACTTCTTTTCTATTATATATATATATCAAAGAACAACTACTAAATTTCTAATCTAAAGCTGTGACAACGGTCACTAGGACAGCACACAATATTATTAACAACCAAAGAGAGACAGAAAGTCACTTATTAAGCTACTATTCAGTCAGAAATCAAAATAGGCCTAATAAAAATGAGGCTAAATAACTAAGTAATAAAAAGCACACAAGGGAAAGGGAAACTACAATATGAAGCTGTAAGAGCTTTAATAACTAACTATAATATTCTAGAAATATGAAAAATATTTTGTAATATAAGAAAAATAAGGCTTTTACTGGCCCGAGCTAGTAGAACCTCCAATCAGCTGCAGTGGCAAACTAGATCTGAGATAACTCAGGGTGCATCATAGGATAGGGACTTGGCCTCGAGCTACTTGAAATCCTCGAGCTTTGCAGTAGGTGCGGACTCGGAGCCGAGGGATTGGCTCTGAACCCATCAGTAAAGAATGAACGGTGAGATAGAACAACTTCACATTATATATTTAAAAAATTTTGAATGAATGATTAAATGGAGGTTTTACGTATAAAGGATTGTGTAGTGGAATACTTAAATTCATATGGAGGAAGGAAGATAGAAGACAATTAAAAACTGGAGGTCAACAGTGTTGAATAATAATGATTATAAGATCTTAATGAAAATAATATAAAAGACATTTTAAACTAAAATGGAAAATATTATGGAAGACAGTATATAAAGGTGAAGGGTTATCAAGAATTATTAATGACAGAGAAATTGTGGATGATATGAGTAGAAAAGCAAAAGCAAAAATCGTAAAAGGAGATTTTAATAAGGCATTTGATACAATTGGACATGAAATGTTATGGATAATAATGAAAGTCTATAATATAAGTGAGAAAGTTATGTATGTCAGAATATAGTACTAATAAAGCAAAAATACATGTAAATGGCTATTTTAAGCCAAGAGGTATATAAAGAGTGGTGTAACAAAAGGATGTCAAATGAGTTGTATTCTCTTTGCATTAATTATGAATGTGATTATATCTGAAATAAATCACAAAATGAAGGAGGCAGGGTATATAACAACTGAAGGGTTAAAACTCCAGTTCTGTAAACATGTACAGATGACATAATCACAAGAAAACTAAATTTGAATAAAATAAGTAATAATTTGCACAAAGTAGTGTATACAAGTGATAGGGATAGCTTTAAATAAAGAGAAAAGTAAAGTTTTAGGTGATGTAGTAAAGACGGGGATATATATTTTACAATGAATGACATTTCTGCATTAGGCATAAAATTTGGGAATACAGATGTAAGTAGAATTCAATGGGAAAACAATAGAAGAAATAAAAAATGTATTTAATGGAGAAAATATAAATTATCATTGAGAAAAAGGCTTATTTGATAAATTCAGTTTCAATGGGAAAATAGCATACTTAGCAAGTATATTTATGTTGCCAACAGTATTTGAAAAGGAATTATTGCAGATATTTTTTTCATTTATATGGAGTTCTACAGTAAACCCATTTAAAAGATGAGTTTTGTATCTAAGTAAATAGGAAGTAGGTTTAGGGATAATAAACCCATTTGTATATCCTGCCTCAATAAATGTATACAAAGTTTTAAAGTGAATAAATGAAAAAGATGAGAGATTAGTTGTAAAACTGTATAAATATAAGTATGTTACACTTTGGGAAAGGGTAAAAACAGTAAAAGAGAAAAAGACTGTATAAATGGAGAACTAAAATATTACTAAGTAAAAATATTTTTGTGGGAAATAAAAACAAATGATAAAGAAAAAGATAGAAAAGTATGGTATAAGAATGTAATGATAAAACATTACTATGTAAAACTATGGGGAACTATAACAGATACAAAAATTACAGATACAAAAATAAAAAGCAAATGGTGTAGTCAGAAGCAGAATGTGAAGATTTTTTTGTGGGGACTGGTAATACATAAATTGCAAGTAAAAGGAAATATTGCATATAAAAAGAAAAGTGATAGACTATACATACATTGCCAAGAAGAATAAACTATGGAACGTAGTTTTGAAATGTAAAAGAGTAAAAAAGTTATAGGGAAAGCTATGTAAAGAAGATTTTTTTCAAAGATATAAAAGAGGTGGATAAATAAACATGGTTTGATTAAATATGGATATTATAAGAAACTGAGTTAATAAAATGTTAAAAGAACAGATAAAAAGAAATTTATGTTATATGGAATGAAAGAATAAATTAAATTATGTTTAATGGCAAATTAATTTTAGCAACAATATTAGTAAAATCAGATGGTGTTATGGGAATAAGAGTCTGGGTCTAACAGGAATGAAAATTTAGCATGATTGTAAAGGAAATTATGAATATGTGCAAGTAGATTTGTATAGCTATATATTTGTACATTTGTAAATATTTGTAAATATGCTGCAAATAAGAGTTATTTCTGTATATCAATAGAAGACCCCTTGTTTATATGGTAGGTGCTATGTAGTCTTTTATGTCCATCTGAACTATCACAAACTCAACCAGATGGATCCTCAGTTTAACATCTCATCCAAAGTATGACACACTCAGACGTGCAGCACCCCCTTTATGCTGCACTGCAGTGTCAGCAATTAATCTACCTGGTGTGGGAGTAGAACTCACCACATTCTGCACCAATGGTTAGTGCACTATTTGTTGCACCACTGATATTGCATTAATTAAGTTAAAGTTTCAGAAGAACAAAGTTAAAGTCAACAGCATGGTACTGCTATTATAATATCAAATGGGTCTGCAGCTTCAAAATGAAAAAAAAAAAAAAGTAACAAGAGTTGCAAGGGATCCAAATGACTGGCAATCACTTCTAAAGTCTGCAACTGAAATGACTTCACCGAGTAGCTCGCTGGTAGTGGTTGTAAATGTCTTCCTTAACCTATGCTAGTACACAGTCTCTGGCACCACTTTGCTGCCTTTTAGAAATTTAAGTTTTACTTTCAATGTTCTCTTGCCAATATCTTTACTTGTTGCTGAGTGGGAAGTTTGACCACATTTGTATGATTATAACCTCCCATGACTCAATTAGAAGTTAGTATGCCATTTGTTTAACTAATATTTTGGAACCTTAAAGCACCACTGAGAATAGGAATGGTATTGTAAGTTTGAGCTACATAAAAAGGAACATCTGGAAAAAAGATTAACGTCTTGAGGAAAGTTTTACTGTAAATTTGTAGAAAGCTATTAACCTTGTTTGGTTATTGCAACAACTATAAAACTGCTTGCTAAAAATGGGTCACTTAGAAGCTTTCCTCTGCTTAACGGATGATATTATCTGTTATAATTAATAAAAACTGGCTTAAAGATCAAAAATATATATCACAAATTCCAAGATATGCCTTCTTTCATTGATGCAGATCCATTGGGGTAGATTGCACTGTCTCAATCTTTGTAAAAGAATAGCCAAAAGCAAGAAGCCAATAAAACAAATCAGGACTAGAAACTACCCTTACAAAATTGATACCAGTGGTATTAAAATGTTCCCTGCAGAGCACTAGGATTTCCTAACTCAACTCTATGATGTAAAAATCATTGAAAATAAAATCTTTATGGGTGATTTTATTTACCCACACCCTGAAAATAGCAAACTACACAATGTCAGACAAATATTCTACATATTAACTTGCAACGTGAATCAAAACAATTTGGAAAAAGCTGCAAAAATTAACTAGGGATTATATTTTCTTACATATAATAATGTCAAACCTATGATCTTTCTGTTCCCTACCTATGGTTATATCCTCTCTTATTAACGTGGCATCATGATCTAGGTCATCTATGTTAATAATGCAAGATATAACCACAGGTAGGAAGCAGGAAGCTCATAGGTTTGTCAGTATTATATGTAAGACATTATCATCCCTAATTGATGATTTTTAACCGGAGAATAAAATCAAACTCAGTCAAAAATAAATCATACATCCCAGACTTTATCAACGGAAAGAATGTAAGTGGCAAAGTTAAGACTTGAATACTATCCTCAATGACGAAATACGTCTGCTCACAAAACAATCAATGAGTTATTTGATATCATTATCTCCAGCATTCATAAATATGTATCTGTGAGACACAAATATACAAGCAAAGTCAACAA
Organism: Protopterus annectens; assembly: GCF_019279795.1. Classification (NCBI taxonomy): domain Eukaryota; kingdom Metazoa; phylum Chordata; order Ceratodontiformes; family Protopteridae; genus Protopterus; species Protopterus annectens. The sequence continues at coordinate 1,017,268,473 of NC_056732.1, read as the reverse complement.
GAACACTTTGGTAGAATCATAAAATTAATAACACATGCAACACTCAGCTTTTAAACTCCAATCATAAAAAGAAGTCTAAAGTAAATAAATCAGAGACTCTGCCTACTTTTCCTATAAATCTTCCAGATGTTAACTATGAAGGCAACCTGGTCTCAAAGGATGAAAGAAATAAAAAAGTACTCGTTAATTAGATGAGAAAATTGAAAGTGAAAAATATTATGAGTGAAAACAAGTTATCAATAAACAATGAAGTAATCAGCCACCCACAGGATACAGTGAATTTGGTTTCAGAAATGTTTTGAGCAGATGTCAAAATAGGCAAAACATATACCAGAGTGCTAAAGAAAAGAAGGAACAAAGACATAACTCCTGCACAAGTAAAATTAAAATGTCAAGTTCCATGGGACCAGACAACATATATGATGGCTTCCTGCACAGACTCAAGGAAAACTTAACTAAACTCCCATAAATAAAGTTACACAGAATGCTAGCAAGTGGATATCTTCTTGAACTATGTTGACACACTTCAATGGTACCATTTCACAAAGTGTGTGGATGGGGAGGTGGTCATATCAGGACGAAACAATTTAGATCCGTCAATCTGACGTGTATTGTATGTAAAACCATGGAAATAATTATAAGAGAGTTTATCCAAAAATGACATAGTGGACTAACTTATGTTAGATATGAAACTGCATAAATTTGTTAAGTGAAGGTCTTGTGGCATATTCTGAAGATATAACAACAGAACTTTTTGAAGGACTGACAATGCATATTGCTTGTCTAGAATTTGACACTATTTCACATAAGGGAATAACTGACAAATTAAAAGAACTGATATATATTTATATTTCAGTGAATAGCTAAAACACTGGATAAGTAACAGCACATAATGATTCAGAGTGTGAGATTACCTGTTTATCACAACAAAGGGGCTATAAATGGCATCCCAAATGATTCCATACTGGGGCCACTAATTTTAGGACTATTCTTCTCAGACATAAAAGTCAGAAATGGGTTCTGAATAACCAAATATACTGATGATTGTTAACTGAGAAAATTATAGCTAAGTAAGCCTACCATAACAATATATGTTCAAACAGATCACTATTGCAGTAGCCTAAGCTTCATGGGTTATATCCTGCCAAGGATATGATAACCAGCCACATTTCTGGGCTACAGGGCACCTTCCATGCAGTCTAACCACTGTGGGCTCAAGAATAGCTACATAAAAGCAGTGATTAGGACACCAGAAGCTTCAGCACTTTCGTGCCACAGAAGCGCACTCCCTCTGCAGGCTTCATGGAACTGATGGTTGGCTAGCGATCCTCCAAGGCTGAGCAGATAAGTACTATTCTGGGGAAACCCTTCCACATCACAATTTGTATGATGCAAAAATGTGATTTTTTTCTTTATATATATATATATATATATATATATATATATATATATATACACACACACACACACACACACATATACATACATACATATATATATATATATATATATATATATATATATGTGTGTGTGTGTGTGTATATACACACACACACACACACACACACAAACTTATCATGAAAAAAGATTTTCCTTGGGGAATGCTTGTGTGAAAAAAAAAAATAAAAAAAGCTTTTCAAGTATTAAAAGATTTGGTTGAATTATAAAAAAATACTTAATTTAAGATCTAGGGCCAATAGCAGACAGTAAAAAAATATATATTATATAGCCCATTTACTGTAGAGCATATCTTCTCACTCCAGGTACTGCTATCCTGTCACCCAGGTACCTGTAAGACAGAAAGGCAGAAACATACCTTGGATGGTGTCAAGTAAAACAAAGACTACAGGGTGAATGCAGTGTGATGATCCAGTACAATATGCAAACTAGAAAATAAGCTTTGGAAGGAGCTGGGACAGTGAGAGGAGTTATTTAATTAAGATTAGTCATATAACGTTTGTACTGTTTGTACACCATCTGTGCGGTCCTTTACTTCACTAACTTTGGTGTGTAAGACGTTTGTGACTGTGTGGCTTCTTACCAGTTTCCGAGATTCATAACAGACATGGGAAAATAAACTCCTTGGAAATTTCAAGCTTACAAAGATAGATGTATTTTTTTCTTTTCAAGAAGTACAAACTTTTTCTGACCAGCAAAAGGTTTACATTGTCCTAGGAATTAATTTGCTAAGTTAGCATGCATCATTTATAATACAGTTCTTGAGTTACTAAACTACACTGAACCTTGGTTTATGGCATGATTATTCGCTTAAAACCATGTTTTTTCTTCAGCACTTGAGTGCACTTTGGACTTCTTTGTAAAAGACAAAAGAAATGAAAAAAAAAACAGAACTGAACTAATCAAATATGCATATGCAAGAAATATAACTTGAATGCAGAAATACTTCAAAAATAAACACCTCTGCTAAGTACACACTTCCTTTAGGCTGCTTAGAGTAAGCTTGGTAAATTTTCTTTTTTAGTGACTACAGCTAAAATCTTGGAGTGTATCTTTTAAATCAAAGGTCATTTACTGCTTAAATAATGACTAAATGTCTAAAAGGAAAATATATTTTTTGTCTTTATGTTCGCATTATATGTCTTTGGGCATGCAGAAAAGCAATTTGTCATGCTTCAGTGGTTGAGCTAGAATAATGAATAGGAAAATGTACCATATTTTCTTCCACTGTGATGCAAGCTTGGTTTGATTTGTGAAGTCCAATTCAAGACTGATACAAAGAACATTTAAAGACTCATTTTGTGTGTTGCTATTATATAACTATCACAATTTATTGTTTTTTTTTTCCCTTTTCCTCAGTTACCATGAAAGGATCTGTATAGAGAGGAAGACAATGCTTTCTGTGTTCAGCTTTGTTTTGGATGAGGGGGCACTTCAAATGCAAACCATCTGACAGTAAAGCAGGCTAAGCTTTTGGTCATATTTTTGAAAATAAAAAGAAAGGACCAATTCAGCAGGCCATCATTGTTTTTTTTATATATATTGTTGCTAATAAAATAATCTAATCTTAATGAGTAAAATCACTAATCTTACTAATCTTAATGAGTAAAATTCACACAAAATGCCCCATGGGCAAAAAGAAGATACTATGAGTCAAATGCCAAAATAATTTAAGTCAACTGCCCAAGAGGAACAGAATGACAGATAGGCATATGCAAATAGCTCATCTGTTGGGGTGTAGCTCAGATGTGATCTACTGAAAGAAATGCATCAAATGGAAACCAAACTGATGTACATTAAAATTTCAGGAAATAGTGGTCTATGCATGGTATATTATGCAAACTAAAGTACAGAAATAGAAAATAGAAAAATAAAAGTATTTCTCAAGCAAATAAGTTTGAAGCATTAATTAGGTCATGTGACCCATTTAATCTGCTGTTTGTTACAGTCTGAAAAGGTCCATTAATGGATGTGTTTTTTTTTCTCTGCATGGAAATGCACACTGGGCCATGGTGCTTAGCAGTACCCTGTATAGTAACAAATGCCTATAAAGTAAGGATTGGATCCAAAACCTGTTAAACAGTGTGCCATTGTACAGAATTAAGCTTTGAGCAGCTAGTTTGTGCATAGAATAGCTTTGCCATATCCTAGCATTATATAAAATCCTGCCCTTAACCCCAGAAACTAACCTTGGAGACCCCTGTTAAAACCCAGTCCTTAATCCTAAACAGCTAACCCTAATACAGGAGCAGACAACACGGCTATGCAATTTACAAATGCCTCTATAGCCAGCTTGGTAGATTTGGGAACCCTAAGGCCAATGTAAAAATTGTCTCATGTTCTCAGACAACCAGTTAATCATTAAAGAAAGCAACGCAGTATGTGAGAGATGTGAATACACAACTTCCTTACATGCAAAAATCTTGCATACAAATGAGGTTGTCAGGAATACCCACACTACATCCCTCACACATACGATTCACCACACCCAAACATATTATCTTATGCTGAGGTGCTTAAAAGGAACCTTCCCAAATCACAAAGACTTTGAAAGCTACCTAAAGCAGCAGTTCTCCCCTGGAATCACTAAAGCACACACCAAAAGCAACAACAAACATCTCACATAAACCTACACCTAATGGTCCCCCAAGTACAACGCCCATAACAAAAGCATACACATTACCTAATACTCTTATCACTGGGGACTCCACTGTGCAACCACAGATGTCCCACTCACTAGGTTGGACATAGAGAAGGCCAGGATAAGCAATATCACACATGCACTCAAGTTACTGCATATCAGGTATCAATATGATTCTGTCATAGTCCAAGTGTGGGCAAATGACCTATGACATACCTCACTGGACTATATGAAAAGAGACATAATGGATCTATCGAAATATGTGTCAGAGATAGGTATAAGCCTTGTGTGAAAATTGGGTAGAAATGGGTGAAGGCTGCCAGCCTAGCCAAATAGAATTTGGTACATAATTCTGTCATTTGTAAATATAAATGTTGAACTACAGGCTTGCTGTCTTAAATGTAAAAAAATAGTGTTACACGTGACAACAGTATACTCTTCTGGCTAAAGTAAAAACATGTTGTGACCCTTTGAGGTAGCAGTGGTGTCGAAAAGTCTAGATGAAGAAATTTCTTCTGTTGTTTTAACCAGTAGATAAATTGCTAGATTTAAACATGCAAATGTATTTTTATTGCTCTGCTCCTGACCATCTGCAAGATAACAAAAGGGAGATGTTAAAAATGTAAATGTAGTTAATGTGTAGCCTGGGAAAACCAGGAAAGTGTAAAAAGATGATGTAATATTTATCAGAACTGTAATAGCAATTTAAACAGAGAGAATCAGAAGGCATTAAGCATTTTGTTTGAACATCCAACTCAGCACTCTGCCTGTTGTCTTACGTAAGTTATTTTAGTAGTGTGTTTTCTTGTAGAAATAGCTAGAAATTAGGAAAATTAGACTAAGTGTTTTTCTGTGATGTCAGAACTGTACTACTGAATTATTTTAAGTATTTCTGTGTGATCTCTAAACTTTTGACTAGCACTGACTGTGTAGTAGAAAGTATTCTCTTGTGGTTTTAATTATTTATTATTAAATATTTTAAAACCTTTTAACTGTGTCTGGTTTGTGTAGAGATAAGTTAAGTTCTAGAGTACATTGCATATTTATAATGGTTACTGTACAATGCCACTCTAATAAGCCTTGACTAATTAGTCACATTTACCAATTGGATAATAATATTGCACAGTAATAATTGGGCACCCTTTTAAGGGCCTTTGGGTAGCCGATAATATTAGCTGGGTGGTGGCAGCTGGTATTACTGTATAGTCTGGGTAAAATGGGGCACAGCTGGAGAACCTGTGTCAGCCTTCCCCAGAAATGTCTGTGTGGTTGTATAACCTCTTATCTCAAAGTGTGTGTGTGTGTGTGTGTGTGTGTGTGTGTGTGTGTGTGTGTGTGAGCTACTTGGGCAGGGACACGAAGCACTGGTTGGACAGAGAAGATGCTGGAGATTTCAGCTTGCCCAGCTAGGCTGAGATCTGGACCCTATAGCTGTGCCAGTGGGGAGTCTTACTGGGGACCTGGGGAGCAAGGGAGAGACCAGCCCCGGACTGACTGTGATCTCTGTGTGCTCTTAAGGGAAATTGCACTTTACTGTGTGTATTTGTTATCCTTTCCTCATATATGAGACGCCCTCTCTGGTGTTAGTGGTGAGGATTGAGGCTCCTTGATTGCTGGGTCAGGGCACGGGCATCACATCTTGCATTGAGGAGCATTCTACCTTCTCCAAGGATGATACCACATTATCAACGTAAACTGATTGATTTTAATAATTGGCTTAGTTTCTGCTGTCAGTCTAGGGGGATCCAATATCTATCAGCATGGGAAAACATGGTCAAAAGACCATGTTGCTTGTCAAAAGTGAATTGCATCCCCCCCAGGCTTATGGATACTGGCTAAAACTTTATCCACCCCTTTAGAGTCCTTTTTAGGCAATGCCAAAATGGCAAAATTATCAACATAGTGAAAAAGTCTGCAAGCAACATTAAGGTGTTATTGCTCAATGCTCAGAGCCTAAACAAAAAACTCCACACCCTTCAAGCCCTCCTCACTCTGGAGAATGTAGACATCTGTGCCCTGATTCAGACTTGGTTTAAAGCCATAGAACGTACTCCAGACATGCAAGGCTACAGTTCCTTCCACACATTTAGGCCAACAGCAGTACAGACTGAGGCCAAGGGTGGAGGTGTTTCAATCTATGTTAGCAACAAACATGCCTCCAGGTTGGTTCAACATGATGGTACCATGGAGCTCATCCACATGCAAGTCACCATCATATCCCTCATCATATCACGGCTAGCGACAGGTCACTATCTATGCCCCCAGAATCTAATGACTCTTGCCTAAGTCTACTAGAGGTGCTCACCAAACAACCAAACACCCTATTCATGGGTGACTTTAACTACCCCTCTAGTCTTCTTTAGGTCTCTTGCACCTTAAACTCACAGTCACAATGCTTCCTGGATCTTATTAACTCAAATACCCTGGAACAGATAGTGCATGCTCCAATCAGAGGATCAAACATGCTTGATCTGGTACTCACCAGCATGGAAGAGCTTTGGACCCGCCACCATGTCACGTCCCGACTAATGAGATTGGAACACAAAGCTGTCTCATTTGAAGTAAAAATCAGCTCGGAAAATCCAGCTAAAACAGTAACACTTAGGAACTATTCAAAGGCAAACTACATCCTATTAACTGATGGTTTGTCAAAATTCAAGGCTCCCCAACCCTGAGACCACAGCTACCTATGTAGAATTATTCACAGTCACTATACAAACATGTGAATGGCTGCATAGAGGCTGATGTGCCTAGCAGAAATAAACCCAGAACAAACATTAAAACAAACCCCACTGGTGGAATCTACATGTAAACAGAGTACATAATAAAAAAACTCATGCCCAAAAGTAGAAAAAGCAACTCCCTTAAAGACAAGTGCTCTCTGACACAACTAAACAAGAAACTAAGAGGTCTAATTAAGTCCAACAACACCAGCTATGAGATCAGGATATCCTCTCAGGCTAAGGACAATCAGAATGCCTTCTTCAGCTATGTCTATAACCTTAGAAGTGACACAACAGTGTGCAAAACTGGAGGTGAACAGTACTACCTACACCTATCAGGGTGAGATAACAAATTTGCTAGCTGATAAATTCAGCTCAAACGTCACCACCAGCTCCACACGGTGAAATCCCCCACCAATATAGTTCCCCCAACTATCAGCAGAGACCAGGGGCTGGCAGCACTAACTAAAGCCAATAATACTGCCTTCGTGGGTCCTGACAACATTCCTGGTTGCCACCTAAGCAATCTTAAACAAGACCTTTCAGGACCACTCGAGGTACTCTTTAACTACAGCCTTGAAAAATGCTACGTTCCAAGGGAATGGAGGACTGTCCATAAGGGTGGACCTTCAACTGACCTAAGGAACTAGAGACTCATCAGTCTAACAAGCCTAATTTGGAAAGCCATGAAAGAAATTATAATGGAAAATGTGTGCTGAGCTGATGGTTTATGATATCACATATACCGAGACTGTGGACATTGCTAACCTGTTAGCCAACATATTCTATGAAAACTTCATTCCCCTGTCCCCGTCACACTTACCCCAAGACATCCCTACCACCTGTCCTCTACCTTCTATCTCTAAACAGCAGGTCATGAACATCCTCGCTAAGGTCAAAAACACAGCATCCACGGGACCCGATAACATCCCAGGCTGCATCCTACATTGGCTCAAACAAGAATTAGCAATGTCATTGGGTACCCTTTTCAATCATAGTCTAAGCACTGTCTTCATCCCAGCTGAATGGAAAAAGGCCACTGTTATCCCCTTGCACAAAGGTGGTGCTTCCACTGACCCCGGGAACTATAGACCTATTAGCCTGACTAGCCTTATCTGCAAGGCCATGGAGAGAATCATCATGACCTTAATAACAAAGATATTGGTAACCTCCAAACACTTGACCCTACTCAATTTGTATTTGTCAAAGAGACAGCATGCCTGTTAATCCTGGTGGACTTCTTCGTGGCAGTCATCAAGGCCCTTGATGAGGGGAAATATGTGGATACAGCCTACCTAGACTTAGCCAAGGCCTTTGACACTATCACCCAACTCAGGCATAATTGACAAACTCACCCAGCTAGGTATTAACTCCATTTGTCATTAGATGGGTCGCTAACTGGCTCACTGATAGAACCCATATACTCAAAATAGGGGACTCTACCTCAAACAGCAAACCTGTAACCAGTGGTGCTCCACAGGGATCAGTCCTGGGACCTCTACTGTTTGGAATCTATTTTTCAGAAGTGCAAGCTATAACTAAAGGTTTGTGGCTGACAAAGTTTGCTGATGACTGCAAACTGGGAGTGGTCATAGAATCTCCAAATGATATCAACATCCTACAACAGGGTCTTACACAAACAAATGATTGCCTTAAACGCAGTGTAAAAAAATGTATTATCATCCCTTTCAGTAAGAATAATATTCCTGATAACTACCACATCAATAACAGCACCCTAAGTACGCACTCAGTGGTGAGAGACCTGGGGACACAGGTTGACAACAACCTCACCTTTGATCACCATGTCTCCACAGTGGTAAGAAGGGCATTCTATAGTGTTCATTTCATAAGTAAGGGCATTGCCTCCAGAAAAAAAATTAATTATAACCTCCTTGTACTCTTCCCTCATTAGGTCAATAATTGAGTACAAATCCACTTTTGGTATGTACCTTTCCAAGCACCTGCAGCAATTGGAGAGACCACAAAGGTTCCTCACAAGGAAAATTCAAGGTCTTCAGCATCTGTCCAATGAGGATCACGTGAAATCACTATCACTTTATTCTGCTTCATACAGACTACTCAGTGGCGATCTCTGCCTTGCATACAAGACAATCTTTGACTCTGCTTTATTGGAAATACTGCATATATGTAAGTCAAATAGTACACGGGTTACTCGCTCTAATGGCCTTAACCTGGTATATGACATTAATAGAACCTGCTGGAGGGACAGATTTGTCTCCCAGAGGTTACCACACCTTTGGAACAGTCTCCCACTTCATGTCAATCAGACCACCTCATTGGCCCTCTTCAAACGTGATCTGGATGACTGGATGGGTAACTGTAAATTCACTCCAGGGGTTCCACCTATGTCCCTGTTGGACAGGTATGTTAGGTGCTGATCGTGGAAATATGGGTAAAACTTGGCTAGGTTTATAAGGGCCCTAGGGTTATTAGCTTAGTTATCTCCTATGATCCTATAAATGATAAAGAAGGACATTGGCAACCAACAAACACTGGACCCATCCCAATTTGACTATGTTAAGGGAAGATAATGCCCACTTAACCTGGTAGATTTCTTTGGCAGGGTCACTAAGGCAATGGAAGAGGCTAAAACAGTACATACCACATATTTTGATCTGGTTAAGGCATTTGATACAATACCCCACTCAGGCATTGTTGACAAGCTCTCTGAGCTAGGCCTAAACCCTTACATAACTCTCTGTATTGCCACCTGACTCACAGACAGGACCCAAGAACTCAGGATCAGTGAGACTGGTCACCAGTGGAGTATCCGAGGGTTCCGTGCTGGGACCGCTCCTGTTTTGCATCTTCTTCTTGGAAGTAAAGGCTAATGTTAAAGTCCTCTGGCTCAACATTTTCACAAATTATGAATCCCCCCAAGACATAAACATCTTGTAAGTGGGCTTAACCCAGACAAATGACTGTTGCCAAAGCCATGGCCCAAAAGCATTATAATGTCCTTTGGGAAACTGTCAGCTCAAGCTAATTACTCCATCGGTAAAATGCTCCTAAGATTCGACCCAGTAGTAAGGGATTTAGGAACATTTGTAAACAGCAATCTGGCCCTTGACCAACATGTAGCTAAGATGATAAAATCATTCTATGTTTCACAACTCATAGGTAAGAGTATAGCATCCAAGTCCAAGGACTTTATAGTACCACTAGCCCCTAATCAGACAAATCATTGAATACAATGCCCCCTTTGGCATATATCTATCCAGGTATTTGCAACAGCTGGAACACCCACAAAGATTTCTCACCAAGAGAATTCAGGGCATGAATACCCTATTCTACAGTGACCACCTAAAGATTCTGTCTTCTCCTACAGGCTATTGACAGGAGATCTTTGACTGGCTTACAGGGCTTCCTCAGTCCCAGCCCTAATGGATTTGCTGCACATGTGCAAAACAAACGGCACCAAAAACACTAGATCAAGAGATCTGAATTCTGACATAAACAGAACATGCCGGAGAGACATATATATGTCCCAAAGGATCCCCACACTATGAAATAGGCTCTCCATCCATGTAAAAAGAGTTCACCCCTGACCCTATTAAAACAAAACCTTAACAACTGGATGAGAAATCATAAATTTATTTCCAGTCTGGCCCCCATGTCCCTTATGAACAAAGGCTATCAATAAGAAAAGTAATATCCTAAATAATACCCATCTACAAATCCTTAGCTACCTGCCTACTGACATGTCCCCCATGATACTTTGGAACCAAATGATCTGGGGTGTGCAACTAGGCTTGCAAGGGCCCTAGTGGTCATTAGCTTAGTAAGAACCTATGAATGAACCTATGAAAGTGTTCACTGTATGTTTTCTGTTTATGCTTACCGACTAGAGCTGTTGCTATCTGTAAATCTTATCATGCATTTTAACTCTTCTTTCCTTGCATTATAACTGCTTAGGTTTACTCCTATTTCTTTCAGTTTTAATTATCCAGATCTCCATGCATATCCTATGGCTTCCAGAGGAGTTAAATCTCAGAAAGGTGCCCCCCATACTTCTCAACCTCTCAGTGCAAAAAATCTGGACAAAGCCAGAAATAATGGGGGGACAAATGCCCCAAAATAGGGACAGATTGTAAATATTTCTCCCATCAGTACAGAAAATTGCTAGAATTACATTTTTCTTTATTATATATTTTCTGGTGGCTATGAAGTCTGAAACTCAAATGTCTTTAATTAATTAATATTATTTAGTGACTTCAGTACTCAATGATTTGCCAGAAAACCACAGATTTGTATGCGGAACAGACCAAATATAAGAGGAAAAAATCTGTACATTCTGCAAAAATTTGTACAGTTGAGAGGTATGGTGCCCCCAGTGTCTAACAAAGTGACATTCTTCAGTATAGCCTATTCTTCTACTTCTCTCAGTTAATTTGATGTGAAGTATGTTAGAAGCAATGACTCTGTGTTTATGTTTACTGTAGTTCCTAGCTCTTTTTTTTTTTTTTTTGTTTTTTGCTTAAGGTCTTGAAAAGTTAGTGAAGGCTTTAATAAGTAAACCTCTCTGCCTACTGTATTATATTGTTGTCTTATTTTAAATTAAGCTGCCCTAAAACAATGGTTACCCATAGAGACATTTATTTTTCTTTCTCCCACAAAGCTTAAGATTAGTTATGTTAAATACTGAGCTTAGGGTGTCCCTACTGTTATAATAATACAAATGGACAAACCTAACACTACTGCTGCTGTTTTCTGAAGTTAAGCCCCAGTTATACTTTTAATTTTTACAATGGAACTCTGAAATGTATCAATGGCTTTGAAGCCAGTTCTGTTAATAAAAGTATTTGATTATCCTAAAAACATAAGGCGGTACAGTATTCAGAAATAAGTATAGCACAACTACACTCTAGTAAACAGCACAGTGAATATAGAGCAACACAGCCCCAACAGGAATTAGGTATGCATAAGAGCTGTCATAGTGAGATCATGCTCTGGTCAGAGCTGCATAATGAAGCCTTGCAGCTGAAAAATGGCACTTATCATACAACTTAGTTAATCGCAAGACCCTTGATTGGCAAGCGAGTAGCATGCCAATGCTATCCACATTCACATGTGCATCAAAGCACATCATAGCTGCCACAAGGACACAGCTGGAAGCCCATCACTGATTTTACAACAAAAGGAAAGCTTTTCTCATTTTGACAAGTAAGACTTCCTACTGCAGAGTTTCTTCTTGAATAAATAAAGTATCTTTATGACACATCAACATATCAAGTGCAAGACTGGAATATGCCACACTGCTGACTGACACTCTAATCACTGTGTGATTCCTGGCTTGTGTATTTAAAGATTAAGACTGCAGTATCTTGAGAATTTTTCCTTTCCACAGGATACTGCAATCTCCAAGATAGTACACATAAGTAAAAGGGGGTGCATGGGTGCAATCTCCATGTTAGAGGTGCAGAGGGATTCCAACCTGCAAAACAATGGCTTTGTTACAACCTTTAGCACTTTCAAAAGTGTCTCCTATTTGACTGGTGTGCTATTTTGTGTTTGCATTTATATATGCTTATCACAAAACAGTCAAACTCTAGACAATGAGACAAAATGTTACCATCCATGCTATCAGATACAGGCAGTGCAGAGACAATTGCAACACCTAACGTTACTGTTGAATCAGAAGATCTTCTCCAAGCGGAAGGATTAGAAACTGAGCTGCTCTCTCTACCCACAGGGACAACCAAGCATATCTTGGTCAATAAGTGATAATCATAATCAGGGGATACTTATTTTCTTATTTTTAACAGAACCTTTTGATCCAGAAGAACATGGAAGGTTTTCAGAAGCTTTCCTTCCCACTGCCTTGGCAGAGTGTTTTTATGCCTTACTCAAAACTGTGGAACCTCAGCATTAGGCTTAGAGGAAGAGGTCCACCTATGGAAGACCTCACATGAACATAAGACGCTTCAGATTGAGGTTCCCTTCCTAGTTTAGGTATACACAACAGCTTAACTGATCTTCCAGAACAATGCTTTTCCCTAATAAATGAATAACCACCAAGTGGGTGGGGGGTAGACAGGATTAACTGCAACAGCTGCACAGATATCATGCAAAGTTGGTATTACCTTGTGCCATCTTGTTTATTCATGTATCACATTACTGTGGCATTGTCAGTTATTAGTTGAGTAGTTAGCACTTAATGAATATTTGTAAAAATACAATTCCTGGAAAATTTGATAGTCAAAGTCACCATCAACATCTCTCTCAAAGTGATGTGCAGCTTCAGTTATGTGGGAGACTTGACCTCCTACAGGTGCAGACAAAGAAACTGATTAATTTCTCTAATAGCAGGGAGAACCATGGCTTTCTCAGTCAATTGCATGCAATGAAAATTAGGAGCTCTTTTTCTTTTCTTGCTTTATGGGTACTCGTTCACACTTATGCAATCTCAATGGCTCAACCAATAGCGCAATTATCACTGATGCTAGAAAATCAGAAGATTGTGGTTTGCATTCCCATATGAGGTAACTGGATTCATTATCCAATACTGAAACTGCAATGAAGCATAACAGGGTGCGGCAATCCTGAAAGTGCCATCTTTTTGATGAGATGTTAAAAGTGAGATCCAGTTTGCCTGACTTGGTAGTAGCTTACGTGGATGCAAAAGATCCCATAGCACTTATCAAAAAGAAAAAAAAGTTATGTACTCACCATAACATTCCATGTGAGTTGTTCATCTTGCCTTCATTCTCACTGATGGGTTCGGAGCCGATCCTCGGCTCCGACTCTGCCAAATGCTAAAGCTTGAGGTCTTCAACCAGCTCGTGCCCTGCTCCCTATCTCATGATGCACTGGTGCTTCCCTAAGATTTTGTTTGCTGCTAAATGACTAGATAAGCCCCACTCCCAAAAAAAAAAAAATTGGTATCCAAGGATACACTAAATAAGGGCTAAAGGCAACCCAACTTGTTTCAACTTCTCAGTCCACAAGACACTGGTAGAAGGTAGGAGGGTGGGACGTAAGAACGAAGGTGAGATAAACAACTCACATGGAACGTTAACTTCTTTATGTGAAGTTATTCTATCTCGCCTTCATTCTCACTGATTAGTTAGTGTCCCAAGCACCATCTTTCTCAGTGGCTCACGGGAGTATATTCCTCAGGATAGTGGAACCAAAGGAGGCCCTGTCCCTGGAGGATTGTAATGATTGATAAAGGTATGAGGTCTACACCATGTGGCTGCTGCACAAATGGAATCTATTGGTAGTTTGGCCAGAAAGGCTGAAGATGTGGAAACAGCTCTAGTTGAATGGGCCTTTATTTTTTTATGTAATGGTGAATGGACAGAATCGGTTCCCATTCAGAAGCCTGAAACATCATAAGCCTGAAAATCAAAATCCTGAAACCAAAAGCCTGAAAATTCAGAATCCTGAAAACTCAAAATCCTGAAAGCCCAAAATCCTGAAAGACCAAAATCCTGAAACTCAAAATCCTGAAAACACAAAATAGACATACTGATGTCATTGTGGCTTTGCTATTGTTAGCCCTGTGGTGTTAGGTCATGCTGTGGGTCAGGTAAGTGTTTTAGGGTTAGGGGAGGTTTAAGTGAGTTAGGGTTAGGTTAGGCATGTATGCAATAGTGACAAATATTGTGGTTATGGGCGGTTTAAGTGAGTTAGGCTGGTCAGGTGAGTGTGCGATAGTGACGGACCTTAGGGTTAGGGTCAGGGTCAGTTGGTAGATATTAGTGTCTTTATAGTGACATATTAGCATTATTTGTGTTTTCAGGATTTTGAGTTTCAGGGTTTTGGTCTTTCAGGATTTTGGGCTTTCAGGATTTTGAGTTTTCAGGATTCTGAATTTTCAGGCTTTTGGTTTCAGGATTTTGATTTTCAGGCTTATGATGTTTCAGGCTTCTGAATGGGAACCACAGAATCATATGTAAAAGAGATACAACCTGAATACCATTTTGACAAGGTGGGTTTTACCACTGAAGCACCTTTCTTTGAGTCTGAAAATGAAAGAAAGAGCTGTTCTGATTTTCTAAAGTCCTTAGTCCTAAGTAAATAGAATCAAAGCTGCCCGTGGATGTCCAACTTGTGCAGTGTATGCTCCATCTTATTAGAATAATTAGGGAAAAAAATAGGTAATTCTATAGTCTGGCTGAGATTTGTCTCTGAACATACCTTAGGTAAAAAAGATGGATTTGTCCTAAGAGAAACTCTGTCATTATGAAATATTAAATATGGAGGTTTTTATGGACAAGGCATGTAACTCTGAAACCCTCCGAGCTGATGTAATAGCTACTAGAAAAATGGTTTTCCATGATAGAAATTTCAGGTCACAAGATGAGCCCGGTTGGAATGGAGGTAAAACGATATGAGAAAGGACAACATTTAGATTCCATTGTGTGACTGGGGACTGAACAGGAGGTCTCAAATGAGAGGTGCCCTTAATAAAGGCTTTGGAGAGTCTGTGGGACATGATATTAGACCCTTGATCACCAAGGAGGAAGTTAGAGATTGCAGCTAACTGAACCCTAATGGTTGCAGCAGCTGCTCCTTCATTGAAAAGTTTAGTCAAAAACTCTAAAATAGATGAAATTGAAGCTAGATATGGGTCAATATTGTTTTGAGACGCCCATATAGAAAATCTCTTCCATTTACTAAGGTATAGCTTCGTGGCAGATGATTTATGGGAGGATATTATAATGTGCTGAGCTGCAGCTGAGAGATTTTGAAACCTGGTTATTCTGGGAACTGGAGCTGTCAAGCTGTCAAATTGAGGCTGTGAAGTGTGGGATGAAGAGCCCCTGATGAATGAGTCAGAAGATCTGGAACTGGGTCCAGGATCCAAGGTTCTTCCAATAGATGAGGCTGAAGAAAGGGGAACCAAATCTGATGAGGCCAGTAAGGGGCTATTAGAATAATGATCCTTCACAGAGCCTTTGCTTTCTGTAAAACTTTGTGTATCAGTGGAAAAGGTGGAAATGCATAAAGGAGACCCAGGGGCCAACTGTGTACAAGTGCGTCCCTTGGGGAGTCTCCTGTAGGGGAGATTAGGTCAAAATAGCTGCTGCATTTCGTGTTCATTGGGGTTGCAAAGAGGTCGCAGCAAGACTGGCCCCATCTGCAGAATATCCTTTCCACCACTTCTTGTTTCATGGACCATTCGTGAGGCAATAGAATTGCTCTGCTCAATTTGTCTGCTATCCCACTGGACTTCCCTGGGATGTGCGTTGCTATCAGAAAGCACTGGGCAGAAGTAGCCCATTGCCATATTCTCAGGGCTTCTCAACATAGGGGAGGGGGTAAGATCTGGTTCCTCCTTGTTTGTTTATGTACCAGACCACTGACATGTTGTCCATCTGAAGTGCAATAGTTCCTAGAGGAAGGGAGTCTTGAAAAGACTGCAATGCTAGAAGTACTGCTCTCATCTCTAGGACATTGATATGCAGATGAGCCTCATGTTGTTTCCACGTGCCTTGGGCTGTTCTTCCCTGATAATGCCCCCCCACCCTATCAGGGAGGCATCCGTGGTCACAGTGGAAATGGGAGCAGGCAAAACAAAGGGGCAACCTATTGTTACTTGATGAGATGTCAGCCACCAGCGAAGGTCATTCATGCATGAGTTCATTATCAGGATTTGATGAGAAATTGGAAGTTCCTGAAAGGACCATTGTGTGAACAGAAGCCATTGTAGTATACGCATGTGCATTCGACCTAAAGGAATCGGAATGAGTGCTGCAGCCATTGTCCCCAATAATCTGAGCACCATTAAAGCTGGGGCTTTTTCTTTTGCTAGAAGAACTAGGACCTGTTTTCTTAAAACAGAAACCCTTTCCGGTGGAAGTTTTACAGTCATGGAAATAGTATCTATATCTGCTCCTATAAAGATGGTACGTTTGGATGGCGATAAGGTAGATTTTTCTGAGTTTATGGTAATCCCCAACTGACTGCAGATATTTAAGGTTGTGTCCCTTGCTAATATGAGTTGATGCCTGGTGGTAGCGGTGAGGAGCCAGTCGTCTAGGTATGGAAACACCTGGAATCCTAAACATCTCTGGTGAGCCGTGACTACTGCCATGAATTTGGTGAACACTCTGGGGGCTGTAGTGAGACCAAAGGGCAGAGCTCGAAACTGGTACTGACTGGCTCCCAGCCAAAAGTGCAGATGATCTCTGGATGGCCTGGCCATTTTGATGCGATAGTATGTATCCTGGAGATCTATCGAGAACATTCAATTGTCTTTCGAGAAAGGGAAGTATCGACTATAGTGTGACCATCCAAAACTTTATCTTTTTGACAGATTTGTTTAGTCTGCTGAGGTCCAAAATGGGTCTCCAGCCCCCTGTTTTCTTTGGAACTAAAAAGAACCTTGAGTAAGTTCCGGATCCTCTCTGGTCTGCCCGGACTGGTTGGATAACTCTTTTTTCTAGCAACCTTTGAATCTCTATGGTTGCTTATTCCCTGTGACTGGGTGGAACGTCCAGGGGTGGTGGGGTAGCAAACGGAATGGAGTATCCTCAGGATACTATGCTTTGTAGCCAGTGATCTTTTGTTATGTTTTGCCAGTTGTCTGGGTACAGAGATAAGTGTCCCCTGACTGCCTCCAGAGATGGACAGGCAGGCCTCCTTTCAGGAGCACTGATAGGGCTTTCCAAAGAACTGATCTCTGTTGCCCTGATTCTGCGGACCCCCTCTGCTGCGTAGGTGGTGTCTTCCATTATTACCCCCTCCTCTGCCTCTAGAGGAGGTTTCACCACGAGTGTCCTGGAAAGCTCCTTGAGTTTTAGGAACCATATCTTCCCTCCCTTCTGACCTTTGGGGTAAGGTCTGGTAGGGGTGGAAAAACGGACTCCAACAGCAGACAGAGTCTTTCCATCCTGCTCACTCCTGGTAAGTGTTTCCCTCACTTTGGATCCAAACAGGGTAGAGCCATCGAAAGGGGTGTTCACAAAGGATGACTTAAAGGGCTCCGCAAAGAAACATAAGTGCATCCAGGAACGTCTCCTAAGAGCAATTCCTGTACCCGCTGCCCTGCTCATTCCATCAGCTGTGTACGAAATCAGACGCATGGAAGAGTTTACAAGGGAATTTAGGGTAGCAAGCTTGGAAGTTACTTCATCTGAAACTCCTGCAGCTACTACACCCTATAGAGTACCTCCCAGCTCTTTAAGGAGATCTCTGTGCAGTCTAGTAAAATGCATGACATAGTTCAGGGATCGAAGATTAAAGGCCGTTGAACTAAACATTTGCTTACCATATCTGTTCATAGGTTCATAGGTTGGTACTATGCTATCGGCCCTAGGGCCTATACAAGCCTAGCCATAACAATTCCCTGGCTATTTCTTCCCATATTATTTACTTCCCTGGACCCCTGTCTAGCAGGGCGACTGATGTGATCCCCGGGGTGAATTTCCTTTCTCCCATTCAATCATCAAGGTTCCTTTTGAAGACGGCCAAAGAGGCGCTCTGCTTGACATGTATGGGCAGTCTATTCCAGAGTCTGGGGAGTCTCTGGGTCAGGAACCTATCCCTCCAGCATGTTTTGTTTATTGTGATGACAAGGTTTAGATCCCTGGAGCGTGTGGCTCTAAGGGATTGGGATTTCTTTAAGTGTAGCATGTCCAACAGCTCTGGGTTTGATATGGCCTTGTATGTTAAGCAGAGATTGTCTCTGAGTAGACGATATGCGACAGAGTATAGCTGGAGTTTTTTAAGGTGGCATCTGCTTTAGGCCTGTGATTCTTTTAGTGAGGTATTTCTGCGGCCTTTCCAGTTGTTGCAGATGTCTTCAGAGGTACATACCAAACAGGGCGTTGTATTCTATAATGGGTCTAATAAGGGATGAGCACAGTGGGATAATGACCTCCTGTTTTCTGGATGAAAAGCCCTTAGTGATGAGGTGTGCCACATAGAGGGATTTCCTGACTGTTGTGATGATGTGGTTATTGAAGGTGAGACCACTGTCCACCTGTGTCCTTAAGTCTCTTATCACACTTTTGGTGTTTAGTGTACTGCCACCTATGTGGTAATTCACAGGTACATGTTTTTTTCCCAAAGGGGATAACTATACAACTAAAGAAACTAAAAACATTTTGACTGCTTGTATTTTGCTATCCATACAAACAAAAATGTATGCACTTACCATAAGGTTCCACCTGTGTTGTCGACTTTCATTCCTCCTCGACTTATGGGTTTGGATCTGACTTAGCAGCTTGTAAAAACTTGTGGCAATACAGAACTCTCGAGCTTCTCCCTTTCCCAGAATGCATCCTCCCCATTACCTCAGATCTTGTTTGCAAGCAATAAAAAAAGACATACTCTTACAAATTATACATATTTGTGTATAATTTGGATGGAGACAGAGTCTCAGAGAGGAAGGGGCAATGCCATATCTGGAGATGGTAAAGATATAAGGATATAACCCAGTTGTTATATCCCCTCACTCTTCTAGAATAAACCTAAAAATAACATTGAGGGTTGGTGGGAGGGGAGTTGAGGAGGAATGAAAATCGATAACACAGATGGAACATTATGGTAAGTACATAAATTTTTTATTTGATGTTGTCAATTTTTATTCTGTCCTCAACTGATCGACTGATGGGACAGAGTCCCCAGCTACTTAGAACCCTGGGTGGATTCAAGGAAGGATATTTCTGAGCATTATTGAGCTAAAAGGTGCCCTACCTCTGGACACCAAATCCAGCTTATAATGAGATATAAAGGTGTGAAGAGAAGCCCAAGCTGATGCTGAACAAATGTCATCCATGGAAGTTCTTGAACAGAAAACTGAAGAGGTAGCTACAGCTCTGCTAGAATGAGCTTGTACTTTCTAAGGCAAAGTCATTCCTGTCTTGTTATAAATAAAGGAGATACAGTCAGTAAGCTAAGGTGACATAAGATACAGGTGCTCCCAACTTCAAGTCAGCAAAAGATACAAACAATTGATCAGTTTTACTGATATCTCTGATATCTTTTGTCCTCTGAAGGTGGAAATGTAATTGTTTATGCACATCTACCAAATGTAACAAGTTCTCCTTTATTAGAATAGTTCAGAAAGAAGACTGGTAGAGTAATACATTGATTAATGTTGAAATGTGATACTGCCCTGGGCAAAAAGGATGCATTTGTTCGTAAGGATGCTCTATCCTTATGGAAAATGAGATACAGAGGTTTCACCAACAGTGTCTGAATTTCCGAAATTCATTTTGCAGAGGTGATGGCAACTAAAAATAAGGTCTTCCAAGACAAAAATGTTAGGTCACAATCATGAGCAGACTCAAAGAGTGGTATAATCAAGGACTGCAATACCCGACTGAGATCCTGTGATGGTGTGAGGTCTTTAAAAGGGGTTTTAGAAGAATTGTGCCATGCTAAAAGATTTTACATAGTTTATAAGAGGTTAGTGAATGGCATCAGATCCAGTGTGGAAATTAGAAATCGCTGCTAACTGTACTCTCACTGCTGAAGAACTGTCCCCTTGGTTGAAAAGCAGTGTCGAGAACTCTAGTACATGACTAATTGGTGCAGAGAAAGAGTCTATATGCTTTTGAATTGTCTAGTGTACAAATCTTATCCACTTACTAGCATAAAGTTTCCTAGTGGATGGCTTAAGGTTAGACAAGATGTGACGAACATGGGAAGACAGCATCGATTGTCTGGGTTCCTATTAGAACTCCGAATGCTTGAAATGTCGAATGTCATATGGTCGACACCATATGATCGACATTTCAAGAGTTCTAAGGTTAAAAGTAACGGTGTCGTTTGGTGCAGAATGGGAGAATTTCCCTTTTTTGCACTGAAGTGCGATCTCAAAGTTGATATATTTAAGTAGGGGGGTAGGGGGCGCAGGGGGGCTTGCCCCCCTGGCTGCACCATTAAGGTAAGTTTTTTTTTTTTTTTATTTATTATGTATTCAAACTTTTAAACTTCGATCATATGTTGTCGAACATATGGGATTCGAAGTTTAGAAAGTTCGAATATATAATATAGACCCGAATGTCTGACTATTATTGGAACTGGAGAAACCAAGCTGTCAGCTTGAGGTTCGGAAGGTCCGGATGTGTCATGCATGTCAGATGAGACAGGAGGTCTGGAGCTGGGTCCAGAATCCAAGGCTGGTGAATTAAGTGAGGCCACAGGAAGGGAAACCAAATCTGTTGAGGCCAAAAGGGGGCAATGAGGTTGACTTTGGTCTTCAACCTGACAGCTCTCTGAAGGAATTTTGAAATTAGGGGAATTGGGGGATATACATAGACTAATCCAGGTAGCCAATTGTGGAGAACAGCATCCCTCAGTGACTCCCCCTGTGAGGGAATCAGGACAAAACAGCTGCTGCCCTTGTTGTTTAGGGGTGATGCAAAGAGATCACAGCATGGCCGGCCCCATTACTGGAATATTTGTTCTGCCACTTTCTGGTTGAGGGATCATTCATGAGGTAACAGTATGCACCTGCTCAGCTTGTCTGCTAGCATGTTTGACTTCCCCAGAATATGTGTTGCTAAGAGAAAGCTGTTGGAAGATATTGCCTACTGCCACACTCTTAGTGCTTCTCGACAGATGGGGGTATGATCTGGCTCCTCCTTGTTTACTGATGTACCAAACCACTGACATATTGTCCATCTGAACTGCAATCTTTCCTGATGGCAGAGAATCCTGAAAAGCTTACAACGCTAAAAGTACTGCTCTCAACTCCAGTATGTTGATATGCAAATTGGATTCTTTAGGAGACCACATGCCTCGGACTGTCTTTACCAGGAAATTCCCCCCAACCCTATCTGGGAAGCGTCCGTGGTCGCTATGGGCTTGGGCTGTGAGGGGACAAATGGACGACCCTGTAGTAACTGAGCCAACTGGATCCACCACATCAGAATTTTCTTGCAAGAGTTTGTAATTCATATTGGGGCTGACAAGGGTAGTTGAAGAATCGACCACTGAGATGCCAACAGCCACTGGAGAATTCTCATGTGAAATCTGGCCAGCGGAATAAGGGTTATCGCTGCCACCATTGATCCTAGAGCTTATAGAACCAGTTGAGCCAAGACTGTGGCACTGCAAAGTATCTTGTTGACTTATGACCTTAAAGTTTGAACTCTAGAAAGGGGAAGGGAGGCTACTGTTGACCTTCTGTCTAGTAGAGCTCCTATGAATTCTAGAATATGAGTTGGCTCTAGATTTGACTTCTTGAAATTTATGGTCATTCCTAACTTTTTGTAAGTGTGGATGACCTCTTCTTTTGCCATAATGAGTTGATGCCTGGTCGGAGTGGTAATGACCCAAGTAGTCTAAGTATGGAAACACACGGAATCCTTGCAGTCTCAAATGAGCTACTACCACTGCCATACATTTGGTGAACATCCTGGGGGCTGTGGTGAGACCAATGGGCAGTGCTCTGAACTGATAATGACTGGCTCCTAGCCAGAAGTGTAAGAATTTCCTGGATTGCCTGTTTGTTTTTATATGTTAGTATGCTTCTGGGAGATCTACTGAGCACATTTAGTCATCCTTTTCCAAAAATGGAAGAATGGACTGAACCATGACCATCTGGAACTTAGTCAGCTTTGTCTTTTGAGCAAATCTGTTTAGATAGCTGAGATCCAGAATTGGTCTCCAGTCCCCTGTTTTTTTTTTGGCAATAAAAAGAATCTTGAGTAAGTTCCAGATCCTTTCTGTTCTGAGGGGACCTCTTGAATGACTCTTTTGTCTAGCAGCTTTTGTATTTGTATGGCTGCTTGATCCCTCTGCTTGGGTGGAACATCAGGGATTTTCATGGATATCAGAGGAGAAAGGGAAAATGGAATTATATATCCTCTGGATAAAATCCTCTGTACCCAAGTATCTTTTGTTATCTCTAGCCAGGCTCTCTGGTTGCAAGGACAAATGATCCCCTACTGCCTCCGGAGTAGGACAATCGGGCCTCCATTCAAGAGCACTGGAAGGGTCTGCCAAAGATCCTTGATGTTGCGGGTTTCTTCAGCCACGGGGGCGATGTCTACCATTTGAGTTTCCCCCTTTGCCTCTGGGGGAAGACCCTCAACATGTGTCCTGGAAAGATCCTTGTGATTTCCTGAACCACATTTTCCCACCTCCCCAATGATTTCTCGAGAAGGACCTTTGGGGGGGATGGAAAAACACACACCCATGAGAGAAAGGGTCTTTCCATCCTTCTCACAACTGGAGAATGTATCTTTTACTTTGGGCCAAAAAGAGACGTGCCATGAAAAGTACTATTGATGAATGTAGACTTAAAAGCCTCTGCGAAGTTGCAAAGGCACATCCAAGTGTGTCTCCTGATGGCTATGCCTGAAACCACTGCCCTTGAGGTTCCTTCTGCTACACTGAAAATAAGCCTCGTGGACAAGTTTGATATTCACTGAAGGGTCGCTAGCCAGGTGAAAAGTGCCAGGTAGTTAAGTGACCTTAAGGCAAAGGTCCCTGAAGTATAGACATGCCTCCCAAACCTGTTCATGGCCTGTGACTCCTTGTCAGGAGATGAACAGAGGAACTTTTGTCTGCTAGTTCCATCTTGGTGGCTGCTGCTACGACCATGGCATCAACAGGGGGCCCTTGGACCAGAACTGTTTGTCTTCTGGAGGGGTCATAATTTTATCAGGCTTCCTTGGTATGGGCTCAATGAAGTCAGGCTCCTTCTGTGACCAATGATAGACTAAACTGATGAGCTCGTCAGCAGGTAGAATCACCCAAGAGGTATATGAGGCAGTACCAAATGACTTTAGGAGCACAGATTCCTCTAAATAAGGACTGCTAGGCTTCCAGCCACCTTTCTGTTTTAGGATTTCAACGATGTCTCCAAATGAGATGTCCACAGGAAGTGACCATTGGATCTTTCACCCTCCTCAAAATCTGTGTCTTTGGTGACAGATTCAGAGGAATCTAGAAGTTTCTTCTTACATGCCCTCTTCCGAGGGACCTCTTCAGTGGGATAATATGTGGAGGTATCAGAAGAGGTAGAAATACTCAATTGGGTGCCCTGAAGTTTTGGTACCAGCTGCCTCTGTTGGAGGGTTAGCTGAGACTCCTGAAGCAGAGCACAAGAGAATACAGAACCCAAGGGAACAGGACCTGTCTATGTAATGGAAGCTGACAGGGTTTTCTCCAAGGTCCTTAAACTGACCTTCTCAGAGAGGGATAGGAACCAGGTCTGAAACGAGGGCTTTCTGAGCCCAGGTCCTACCCTGCTCCGAGGAAAGCCACCCCAAGGCAGAAGTTGGAGCTGAACTAACCCTTGTCGAAGCTCCAAGGTGCAGAGACACCTCTGAAGCCCTCAGAGTAGAATGAAACACCTCGGATCCAGCAGGGTAGAAACACCTTCGAGAGCTCTCTGGATCCAATAGCATGGAGGAGCTCAGAGCAAACTTCTGATCAGAGGATACAGTGATCTTCAGACCCAAAGAAGGCAGGCCTGGATGACTCAAATCCAAGGGCTCCAAACCCACAGAAGGAGTCAGAGGAAGAAGAGTCAAAGGTGGAGTCTTGGATATAAGGGTTTCCTGATCTGAAGGCATAGGTGCTGAAACAACAACTGGGAGGCTCTGCGCCAAAAGCATCTGTCTCACTGCCCTCTCCACATCTACTTTGAGGCTTCTAGAAGAGTGAGAGGACTGCCTTGCGGAAGAGTCTGGTCTTTAAAGAAAAGCAAAAGGCACCCTTGACAGGACATGGTCCACAGATGGGGAGTACCTTGTTCTAAGCAGTGTGTTCAATACTGTAGGAAAATTGGAGGTCTCCGGAGCTGATGAATCCTTTTTTTTGGAGACCTCGGATCTGAAGAAGCCGTCTGATATGAAGAGGTACTTTTTACTTTTGCTGATTTGAGGGGGTTGTATCCAACAACTTAATTTTCTTCTTCTTGCACATATCCATAGAAACTGTTGTATCCGAATAAGGCCTTTTTGAAGCTTTCTCCGAGATCTTTGATGACACTGAAGAAGAGCTTAGAGATGATATAGGCAACTTTTTGGAAGTTTCTCCAGAAATGGCATCTCCAAAAGAAGTCAGTAAAAGGCCCTTCAAGATTAATTTATTCTTGTTCTCTACAAATGCTCAGCGATTAAAGGCAAGGCAGATCACACAACTCTCTTGCAGGTGATGGGGGCCAAGGCAGTTGACATAAAGAGTGTGCAGTCAGAAAAGGGAATCTTCTGCCCTCATTTCCCACACTTCATGAACCCTGCCGTTGTTTTCTCTTTTTCAGCCATGATAACCATAACAACAACAATGCTGTACAGAAAAGGCTGTAAATAACACTACAGAAAGGCTTAACAGCAACAACAAACAAAAAGAAGAAAACCTTTATATATATATATATATATATATATATATATATATATATATATATATATATATATATATATATATATATATATATAATGTGTGTGTGTGTATTTTTAAAAAACAAGTAAGGGAAGAAAAAGGGAAAAGGGACTACCTACAAAGGTAGTAAAGTTGCATTAAACAGAGAAGGTAAGGGAGAGAGAAAAGGGCAGAGAAGAGATACTAATGGCAGTATCTATTGTATGATAGTGCAAAGGTAGAGAAATTTAAGATACCGTAAGAATATTTAAAGTAGAAAAAAACACAAAAATCACGCTTGACAGTTCTGGATTGCCCATTGTTTCCTGGAATTCATTAATTCCAATGCCCTGGACCAGCTCATTCTTACCCCCACTAGAGGTAGCAACATCCTTGACCTGGTCATTACTAACATGTGCGACTGTTGCTCTATACCAATAGTCAACTCCTCCCTGGTTAGATCCGACCACAAACGAATCACCTTGGAAATCCACCCCCCCCCCCCGCAAAGGTAACCACCATGAAAAACTTCTCTAAAGCTAACTTTGGGCTCCTAAAAACAGAGATGGCTAACTTCACGGCACCCATGCAATTGGAGAACAGCTGCATGACCACCGAATCATACATTAATGCCCTGTACGAACACGTACACAAATGCATGGATCTGACCATACCCAATAGAACCAAGATGCTCTCCTCCAAAAAAAGGAAGCCAATCTAGTGGTCCCCTGCCATAAACAAACTATACAACAAAAGGAGGAAACTGATGCGAAATATGGTGAAGTCCCAAGACTGGAAAAACTCCCTTATCAGCCTCAACAAAAAGTTGAGATCCCTCATCAAATCCTCTAAAGCTAGCTATGAAAACAGAATTGTAGCAGATAGTAAAGACAACCACAAGGCCTTCTACAGTTATGTAAAAAATCTCCACGGCAATACCCAGATATGCTCGGAGCTGTTGCACAATGGCACCTCCTATACCGAGCCAAGAGATATTGCCAATATGCTGGTTTACAGATTCAGTGCCAACTTTACCCCTCTCTCTCTCTCCCACCAAAGGACAAATTACAATACTAGTAGACTGCCAGGCACCCAATATTACTGCAGCACAGGTTAAAATAGCACTGTCCAAGGCCAAGAATACAGCTTCTATGGGACCGATCCCTGGCTGTATTCTACATAAACTACAGAGTGAACTGGCACCTCACCTGTGTGCCCTGTTCAATCACAGCCTCACCTCAGGCTTTGTCCCTACCAAATGGCACACTGCTACAGTCATCCCTCTCCACAAAGAAGGAGAGACTACAGATCCTGGGAACTATCGCCCCATTAGCCTGACAAGTCTGATATGCAAAGCTATGGAATGAATCATCATGGATTGGACCCAATAAACAAGGATCTAGGGAATCTCCAAACTCTGGATCCCACACAGTTTGGTTTTGTGAAGGATAGATCATGCCTGCTCAATCTGGTCAACTTCTTTGAGTCAGTCACCAGAGCTGTGGATGAAGGCAAGGTGGTTCATACAGCCTACCTTGATCTGGCCAAGGCCTTTGATACCATTCTCCACTCAGGAATCATAGAAAAACTCACTAAACTAGGCATCGACCCCTATACACTAGGTGGGTTGCAAACTGGCTCACAGACAGAACCCACAGTCTGAAAGTAGCTGACTCCAAGTCAGACTGCCGACCAGTCACGAGTGGAGTCCCACAGGGTTCGGTCCTGGGTCCTCTCCTGTTTGGTATCTACTTTTCTGAAGTCCAGGCCAACACAAATGGACACTGGCTGACAAAGTTCGTAGACAATCGCAAGTTGGAAGCCATAATTAACTCCCCAAGTGCTGCTGACATCCTACAGAAAGGCCTCACTGAGACCAACGACTGGTGTCAAAACCATGGCCTTAAGCTCAATGCCAAAAATGTGTAATCATCCCCTTTGGGAAAAACCGAGTTCCCATGAATTACCACATCGATGGTAGTCCACTGAACACAGAACGCGTCATAAGAGATCTGGGAACACAGGTTGACAGCAACCTCTCTTTTGACCACCACATTGTCACTGTGGTCAGAAAGTCTTTCTATGTGGCACATCTCATTACTAAGGGTTCTGCATCCAGGAAGAAAGAGGTCATTGTTTCCATCTACTCTTTCCTTATTAGGCCAATCATCGAGTACAATGCCCTATTTGGCATGTACCTCACTAGACACCTGCAACAACTGGAGAGGCCGCAAAAGTACCTCACAAAGAGGATCCTAGGTCTTAAACACTTGTCCTATATGGACAGACTCAAAAAACTCCAACTATTCTCCGTCTCATATCGCCTATTTAGAGGCGATCTCTGCTTGACTTACAAAGCCATGTACAACCCAGCTCTGTTAGAAATGCTGCATCTAAAGAAATCCCAATCCCTCCGCACTACATGTTCCAGAAATCTCAACCTTATTACCACAATCAACAGAACAAGCTAGAGGGGCAGGTTCATAACCCAGAGATTGCCCATGCTATGGAATAGACTTCCCATACATGTCAAGCAGAGCACCTCACTGGCCCTCTTCAAGGGAAATCTTGATGAGTGGATGGAAAATAGAATATTCACCCCGGGGATCACTCTAGTGGCTCTACTTGACAGAGGCACTGGGAACTAAGGTTGGGTGGCACGATGCCAGGGTAATCCGATGGGCTAGGCTTATAAAGGCTCCAGGGCCATTAGCCTAGTACACACCTATGAACCTATGAACTTATCTATCTCAGTAGCTTGAGAGTGAAATAACCACATCTTTCACCTAACGGCGGCAAATGAGATCTGAGGTAATGGGGAGGATGCATTGTTGGTAAGGGTGAAGCTCAACAGTTCTGGATTGCTACAAGCTTTAACAAGCGGCTGACTCAGATCCAACACCTTGGACCCGAACTCATCAGTCGAGGAAGGAATGAAAATTGACATCAGATCAGAGCTTCCAGTTTCAAAGGTCTTCTTCTGTTTAGTCTCTTCCCACATATCCTTAGCTACCACAACAGAATTCTTTTTAATCCATACTCCTAAGTACTTAATTTTATCATGTCCCCATAAATATGGGTATTGCTGAACTATTTCTTGTGTGGGTACATAGTTTACAGGTATTGCCTTTGTTTTAGCTTCATAATTTTGTATCCCAAAAAGACTTGAAACTGTCTCAAAATGTTCCACAACAATGAAATGTCCTTTTCTGTTTTTATCAGGTATAAAATAATATCATCTGCAAATAAAGCCATCTTTTCTTGACTATCATACCAATTATATCCTTGAATTTCTGAGTCCCTTATTTTCTTTGCCAATGGATCTAAACACAACACAAATAACAAAGGGGAAGAGGACACCGTTGTCTGATTTCTCTGCTCAAATAGAACTTATCAGAGAGGAACCCTACTTTAACCTTCACCTCAGATCCTCTCATATATCCTCCTAATCAACCTTATAATTTTATCAGGGAATGCAAATGCTTCCATTGCCCTGCTCATAAAATCCTAGCTTACTCTGTCAAATGCTTTTCGCTCCATCAAGACCCACCAATAACAGTGGTATTTTGTTATATTCTGCTTCCCTCAGTTCTGTTAATGTTAAATGTTTGCCTCCCCTCCACAAAACCACACTGATCCATATCTATCAATTTTGGCATAACCTTTGCCATTCTTTTATTCATTACAGACATAAGCACTTTATAATCATGGTTTAGAATTGAAATGGGTCTATATGAAGCTGGATCTGATGAGTCTTTACCATGTTTAGGTATTACAGCCACCACTGCTTTCTTTCAGGATGTAGGTGCTTCATTTTAAAATACTGTTAAACAAAATCTTCCAGATCTTTATCATTTTTTTCCTCCTAGCTTCCAAACTTCCACAAGAATACCATATATTCCTGGGAACTTTCTTGTAGATTGGTTATAAATCACCATTTTTATCTCATCTTCTCCTATTCTAACTGTTAGTAACTGAGACACATCTACCTCTAGCCTGGCATATTTAATTCTTCCATAAACATTTTCATTTGTACCTTTTCCTGATTTCCATTTTTCTCTGCTTAAAACAGATTTTCATAAACTTTCCAAAATATTTCTAATACCGCTACAGGATCTCTGGTTATTTTCCTTGTTATAGGCTCCCAAAGCTTGGTTACAAGCCCTTCTACCTTCTGTTGCCTTAGCCATTGTGCTAAAAGATTTTGTGCTCTGGGGTTATTATCAAAAACAGTTGCTTAACAGCGGTCTTTCTAAACTGATGCATAATACTGAAATAATCCCTTATTTTCTGTTTAGCATTCTGCAATTTCTCCTGTTTTGTTATGTGTGATTCTCCCTATTCTGCAACTTTTGTCAGTACCTCTAAATAATTTTTATTACTTCTTAATCATATCCTTCTTTCTTTTATTTCCACTCTATTTTCAAACTCCACTTAAATTTTATCCCACACCCTGTCTATATATTTCAGAAGAAATTTCTATATTCCTTAATAACTTCCAAATAATTTCGACTACCCATTCCTTAAATTCCTCTCTTTTTAACAGATAGGTGGGAAAGTGCCAGTGTCTCATTTTTATTCCATTACCCTGCATTTTCATTTTAGTTATTATTAGTGCGTGATCTGAAACAGTTATTGGGTAAGTATCAAAACTTTCAATTAAATGCACATGTTCCTGTGAAATAAAAGTTCTGTCTAGCCTAACCCAGTTTTTGTACCTTGGGAAATAATATGTAAATTCACTCTGCACTCCTAGTACTGAATTCACATCTTTCATGCCAAATATTTTCATAAATGTATTTAAAAATCTACCCTATTTTGTTATATTTTTCCTTCTGGACCCCCAGATACATCCTTACAGCTGCAAATCAAATTCTAGCCTCCACCTATAAGTAATATTCACTGCCGAAAGCTGATTATTTCTCCCAGAATTTTCTTAAGCTCCATTAATGGAATATAAATACATGCCAGTGTCCTCCTCCCTTGCCATTAGCCCGTTTGTACTACATATCTACCATTATTATCTTTTTTTCCTCTTCTATTACTATTGGAGCTCCTCTTGCAATTAATATAAGTACTCACCCTTTCCTTTGTCCCACATATTCTGTTGAATAACCATCCTGAAATCTTTCTTTATCAAATTCACATATTCAGTTCTTTCCAAATGTGTCTCCTGTAGCATAGCTATTTGCACTCTACATTTTTTAATATAGTTCACTACTCTTTCTTTTTTGTATATATATGTGAGACCATTTGCATTTAAAGATAATATACACAGTGCTGTCATTATGTTAAGAAGTTATTATTCCCACCTGTTGTGTGTAACACCTTTTTTAAATGTCTAGGTCCAGCTTTTATGTTACATGCATACACTAAGTAGGATATATGCTTAAAGTTTAACAAAGTCAAAAATGTCCAATATTTCTAGGTTTTCTTATTATGTTATATTTCACAAATATAACTAGTGCTTTCTGATCCCACATTAATTTTTCAATTTCCAAGTTGCTGGTTTTCTTCCTGTTGATCTCCATTTCCCAAATCCAGTCTCTGCTTCATTTCCAATGTACCTCCGGTTCTTCTAGTCAACTCTTGTGCTTTTTTCTGTCTCTCAAACATTTTTCTTTGAAACAGTGGAAAAGGTTTTACTGGCACAGTGTCTCTATGGGCTTTATTACTAGAAGAACAACAAGAAGAAGCTCCTTCTGTTTGACAGATTACTTTTTGTTGGACAAACTTTTGTATTTCCTCCTTAGGATGTTCTGCCTCAAAAAATGATTTTGACCCTCCAGGAAAGAACATTTTGAAAATAGCTGGATACAGCAGCTTGAATCTCATGCCTGCTTCTCGACATTCCCTGATTACTGGAATAAACTTACTCCTCTTCTGTCTGGTGTATAGTGAGTAATCATTTTCCACAAACAGTTTACTGTTTCCCGCTTTTAGTACTTTTTCCTTCTGCCGCAGTTCTGTCAGAATCAACTGCTTCTGCTGCTAGGACTGCATCTTTACTATTAAAGGTCTAGGTTGCTTTCTCATGGCCAGGCTTGGAGCATACACATGATGTGCTCTTTCAACTAACAACTCCTGCTGTGGAATACCAGTCCAGTTGCTTATTTGTGCTTTCATAAAATTAATATGGTCTGTTCCTTCCAGCTTCACTGGTACAGCAGAAAGTCTCAGGTTTTCCCTATGTGCTTTGTCCTCTAATTTTATTTTTTTAAACATCTCTTCTTGAGCACTCTCATACTCAGCCATCGTCTTCTTCATTTTGACGTCTGATTTTTGAAGTTTTATCACCTCATCTAAATACAGTAGAGAGTTGATTATCCAAAATCAATTATCCGAAACATCAATTATCTGAACCCAGCCTTCCAACGTTTTCAGGTAGGAAAAATCATAGTCGGAATATATAAATGTTATACATATTAGCTTGTGTGTGTTTTTTTGAATTTGTAGCCCTCTTGTCTGTGAAAAATATTCTTTATTGTCCACTGGACTTGCTTAATGGTTGAAAAGTGTATTCCCTGAGTTCAGAAAAAACAAGATTTTAGAAGTTTTTTATCCAGTTCAATGTATGTTTGATTATCTAAACGACCCTAGTTCCCAATTAGTTTGGATAATAGACTTTCTACTGTATCTGTTTACAGCTTCTTTCATTTTTTTGAATTGATATACTCCTTCAGTGTATTTTTTATTTTAATCAGCTCTGAGTACATTTGACTTATTTTGACCTCTAGGTTACTGGAAGGCATATCTTGCACCAAAGCTGGAGCTTGCACTGCTTTTTGCTGAACAGCTGCAGAATTCTTCCCATTCAGTTTTTTTCCTCACCTTTTGTGATTTATTTATTTTTTCTGGGTCTCTGAATTTTTTTTTTTTTTTTGCTGGCATCCAGGCAGTGCACTTCCTAGCCAGTTACTGAAATTTACCCAAAAATACAAATTCACTGGCTCTCTTTTCTGAGTTTCTGTTTTCACATTGGGAAAG
The DNA here is from genome assembly GCF_019279795.1 of Protopterus annectens. NCBI lineage: Eukaryota > Metazoa > Chordata > Ceratodontiformes > Protopteridae > Protopterus > Protopterus annectens. Next base: position 1,017,236,370 of record NC_056732.1, on the reverse strand, counting down.
CTGAAATTAAGCTGTTACTCAGTGTGCGGTCATCTTGGAAGTGTTTCTTTTAGTTTTTGACAGGGATTTTAAAATTTGTTCCAAGGTGATTCCATGGAAAACTAAATTTTCAGAGATACTGGGCAACAATGTGGGTAGGTGTGTAAAGTTAGCACTAAATTTGTCTACTAACATTTTGGCAATATCCTTGGGATTGTAATATGTGATATCATTATTGAAGAGTTCAAACAGTGCATTGTTGGACAATATTCCTTACTTTCCTGACATAACTGAAGTTTCATTGGGTATCTGTAGCAACTTTAACAGTGTACTCTGACTTGCATTTTCTAATAGTACTCAGGTTCCTTGCTGGCATGTGTCATTGTGGTCCTGAGATAACAGGATGGGGATTTCTTACAGCTTTATATGTTTTTCAGTCTTTTGTTATACAGTTTATTAATATGAGAGTGTTACCAGAGAGGTTTATGAATGAATTCACCATTATATTTAGGGTGGACAAGTACTGATTTCTCTATGTAGCTGTTTAGTGGGTGATGGTAAATGTCAGAGGTGAATGTGGCAGAGCTCTTGGCTGGGACCATTTGCAGAGGATTATTGGGAATTTTGCAAAGGTCTTCTGCAAACTGCAGTAAGTTAGCACTGGTGAAGTCCGTAAAGACAGTCTCATCTGGGGTGGGGAGGTACATATCCTGCTTAAATTTGGCTTGAACAACCTTGGTTTTGGACTGAAGCAGCATATTTAAAAAAATTTTTCAACCTGCCTGTAATACTCCTTTTTGCCAAAGAGCATAGATATGCCTTAACAACTGTCCAGAAAATGCAGAAGTGGGACAGAATGCTCTGACTATGGTAAGGGTGTTATAAACGTGTGGTTACTGGGGCTTAAATACTTAGGAAGGCAAGAAAGGTATGTTAAGAACACAAAAGGGAATGAAAAAATATAAAAGAAAAATGTTTGTAAAACATCACTCAGGGATGAACAGAAAAGGAGAAAAAGGTAGCTTAAAACTGATGTCAAAAGTTTAATATGTTTTCTGGAAGGTACATAAGAAGACTGTGTGATTTTACAGTGTTGGGGATACTGTTACACATGGTAAATAGCTTCAATGTTGAGCTGAATTTGATGTCACAAAAAGGAAAAAAATAATTAAGTCTGAAGCTGTTAAACTGCTTATATTTAGACATGATAAGAAGTAGTTACCATTGAGTGATTCCATATCACAAAGTAAATACTATACATAGTTCTTGTATGTTAGCGTTTTATTGTGAACTGTTTTTTAATGCTTTATTCTTTTTATACTCTATTGTGATACTAACTATGTAGTCTTCAATAAAAAGAGTTTTGATAGAAAATCATGGAGAGAAATAAGTTCCTGCTGCAATGCAGCAAATAGCACCAGTTAATCATTTGAAAAAAATGCATCTCTTTCTGCTCCACCTCTAGGAACAAAACCATTGCAGGTAAATTTAAGGCCCAATCAACTACACCTAGGACCACATTATCAGCCATGTTCATCTCTTCAAATTATATCTGGAGTAGAGAAGAATGCAAGGGAAATTACGGCTAGGAATGATTTGACTTTTGGGAGATATGGAGAAGTTGGATTTAGTGCCGCCTCTGGCAAAAACAGTTCAGTTTTGAAATGATGGACTGGATAAAGTAAGATGCACCATTATTAAATTTAAAAAGGTGTGAAGACAAAATTAGCTCTAGCACCTAAGATTTTTGTCATCACCAAATTCTGCTAGAATCATCAACTACAGATGCAGGAAAATCATTCTAACCATGAACATGAAAATATTTAAAGGTCTCTTAGCCACAGAAGAAACAGAATGCAGCTTCTTAGCACAGATAAAACCATGAAATCTGTATCTGAAAGAAGTGAAAGGTCTGAAATGAGCTAGTTTTGTCATCTTTGACTGCAGCACATCAGTATTTCCAATCAGGGAACAGACAGAGATTAAAACCACTTTTTATAATCCTGAGACACATAATATGATCCTTCTAAACAATCAAAAGCAGTAAGAACCATGTGTGATTGTTCAAAAACTGTATCATATAAAGTTTCTATTGTCTTATGGAGAAGGTGATGTTCAAAAGATGGCCTTCTTGTTGACACTGCATTACTCACCTTGTACGGATTTACTCCATCTTTGTGAAATACATCCTATCAAAGTCAAGGCCAATGATCCAAACATCCCGAACAGTTACAGCAGGTACCAAGTATAGCTGAAAGAAGCAACAATACATTCTACATGCTTTAAAAGCACTATAATGTGGCAGGAACATTAAAATGAGTATTTCTGAAAAGTGGCAAGCAACTCAGTACCTACTTAATATAGGAAGTGTCCTGCTTCTAATTACTTTAACATTGAAAAACAATTTCAGAAAAAGGAAATATAATCAATCTCTTTCCCTTACTTCAAGGATGTGGTACTTAAGAGTGAGACAATGATGAAATAGGGGTATGACTGCCTATATCATAAGTGATAATTCAGTAAAGATGATTAAAATATATTTGTTTTAGAGAGTTATGCAATGCATATAGGAATATATTTTATTTTTTATGTTACTATGTTTAGAACTATACTATGCTCATTACTTGAATTATGTCTTGTGTATTATTAAACTGAATAATATCTACTGTAGAAAACAAACTAGGGGAATGGGAGGTATAGAGGGGCTTTTCCCAGCAGAAATGTTGAATGGTTATAAACCTTAATATCTTAAAATGCAAAAAAGTATAGTGTGCTCTCCCCTCATTAAAATCCAACTTGGTCTCTTTGTGCTGTAATTTTGACCATACTGCATTTTTTCAAGCTATCATTTCAAGATTTTGTGAAAATTACTAGGTAGGTTGTATTTCAGTAAGGTGAAACAAACACATTTATAAAACATCTGTATTTCTTTAGAAGCATCGGAAGGAATTCACTCACCACAGCTATCATGGAAAATATAAGTCAGGTGGGCTGTGTGGTTGTTTATGTATCGCCAGTACCAACCCTTAGATCCTACTTCCTTTTTCAAGGAGCAACAGACCAGTCATGCCAGGAGGTGAATTTTGAATACGCATCTAATTGTCTAGGTCCTTTTTAAAGGAGGACAGTGTGTCACATTGCTTGATCTGGAGTAGAAGTTTGTTCCAGAGAAAGGGTGGTCATTGCGTGAAAAATCTGTCTCTCCATCATTTTTTATTTGCTGAAGCAGGTTCATCTCTCTGGTCCTAGTATTCACTAGACTGATTTTTTGAGATGTAAGAGGTCTTGGACTACCATATCCCTAATGGCCCAGAAGGCAAGGCACAGGTCACCTCTAAGGAGTCTATAAGACACTGATTACATGGACAAAGCCTATAGTCTCTCTTGGAAGCTCAGGTCTTTTAGGCCTGTGATCTTTTTTGTCAGGAACTTTTGGAGTCTCTCCAATTGCTTGATATATCTAGTAAGATGCATTCCAAAGGGGGCATTGTATTCAGTGACGGGTCTGATCAGTGCTGAATACAGACGGGTAAGGAATTCTTTGGATCTAGAGTAGATACCCTTTGCGTAATAGTCAGATTTTAATTACAGGAATGCCTTAGCATTTAAATCATCTGGAAATGCACAACTTGTTGAACAACCTGTCCCTCCAGACTCTTGAACTCAAAAACACTCCCCTCTGAATTACTGGCTCAAATTAAAATGGATAAGGGGTGATTTTTATATTAGATTGTGTAATATTATTAGACATAAAATGTTATTATTTTTAAACAAATCTTGGCAAATGTCTAATAAAAGTTAAGTTGTATTTGGCTGTATCAGAATCACTGTTTTACCCATCAGCACGGTTCTTTGGAAAATGTACATCAGAAAATGCATTCTGAATGTTGGCTACATTGAAACCACGCTTTTGACAGCTTAGTCTTGTGCATATGGACTGGTCTTTCTCAGACAGCAACAACACTCCCAAATATTGTTTCTCTCATTTTTTTAATTATCAGTTTTAAATTGCTTCACTTCACTTAAACAGTCTCAAATACACTAAAGTTTACAAGCAACATACAGTCTCCACAGACATTTAAATACTTGTATCTAATAGCCAAAAGTAAAAAAAAAAAAAAAATGCACAAATGTTTTTACAAAAGCAGCTGTTCTTCACACAGATACTGACTTGGCCCTAAGCATTCAACCTTATGAGCCCAATGGAAATTATATGTATTACCTCTCCCCAAATAAAGTTAAACTTGGACAGAATGAGAGAAGACAGCAAGAAACTGAAATTCTTTTGAGAAATCATTAAATGCATCCGAAACACAAAAAAGTAAATGTAACGTTAACTTTAAGGATAATGTTAAGAAAGTATGGCTGCTTTAAAGACAATTCTCTGTCGAGTAGCAGAATACATATTTCAAAATGCATTAAATATAATTTTCTATTCAACACAATGCCCATTAAAAGCAGTAAAAAGAAGATTACTCCTCAGAAATGTTTTACTGATTGGAAATCTGCTGAGAACTAACTTCTTCTTAGGCAGTTGGTTCAAGGTCTGGCTTTTTGATGCTCTAGCTATTTCACACTGTCTGTCTGTCAGTAAGTCTCAGCATAGTCAGCCAATCAGAAGGAAAGGATTTACTATTAAATAAGACTACAGCTGAGTACCAGCTGTCTTACAAGAGGTATAATCAAAATTAATGAAACCTCATTACTGTTCTGAAGTACCCTGGTTAAATAAGGACATTGTTGTAGCTATCAAGTCTGGCTACCATATGCATCTCAATTAAATAACTAAAAGTGAAGTAACACAAGCATTAAATACACTGTAAATTCTCTCAGGCACAAAAAAAGTATGTGTATATATATATATATATATATATATATATATACACACACACACACACACACACACACACACACACACACACACACACACACACACACACACACACAGCAGCAGCAGTCTGGTTGCAATGTTTATGGTGATTTACCGTCATCACCGTTGCATTAAATAAGTAAAGCAAAACCATCAGTACCACTTCAAAGCCACTGGAAACCCTCCCCAAGACACATAAAAATGTTGAAATCCTATAGAAACTAACTAGAAGACGGTACACTTGAGAACAGCATAGGCAATAGCAATGTAATGCGCAAGCTGCACTATGTTCAGTCCATAAGCAATCCTGAGTTTGTCAAAAAAATGTTAAAAATGTTGACCAAACTATATTCACCTTAATGCCATGTGCAAGTATTGGTACATACAGTCCCATGCATGCACAGTACATTAGTAAGCCATCCTCAGCATCAAAAGATGATGAAAAACATATAATTCATTAAAGAAATTTGCAGACACAATGCCATTACTTAAAATGATGATCAATTTCTATTTTTGTAAATAAAGGCATTGTACAATAGCAATAATTCACTCCTGGGTGTAGGCAATGCTAATGGTTGGCTTTGCCATCATGATCAGGTTAGGCCAACTGTGGATAAACCTAGTATTCTCCACTTCCAGTCAAGAATTATTGTTAAATGCTAAAGGTTTATAATGAAGGCATAAATGGATGAAATTATATTATTTATTATAGTAACATTAAAGAAAATTGTATAACAGCTCAAGACCATGGACATGGAACTAAATGTCTGTTTAACACTATCACCTTTGTTTCTCTCCACACCCAATGCTGTGGAAGAAGACAGGATAAAAAAAAATGCTAGAACTAAATTACACATTCCCACAAAACTCCTACTAATACAACCCAAAATAATAACTTGAAAAATAGCCCAGAACCACATTTAGATTCCAATCATAAAAAAGCAAAAGAAAGGATTTATTTATTTATTTATTTATTTATTGCAGTTGGTTTACCAGGATAGTCCATTGGGCCATAAAGAACCTGTTTTCAATGGAGTCCTGGGGAGAAAAGCTCCAAAAAGCAAAAAAAGATACATGTAACAGAACAATATAGGTACAGCAGGTAGTAATGAAAGTTATACAAAATAAGGAAGCAAAAAAAAATTTTTTTTTTAAAAACAAATTATGCGCAAAAAATAACAATTAATACAGATTGAGAAGAATATACAACAATAGGATTTTAGTCTGAAAACACAGTAAGTCAAAAAGGTTTCTGATTAAGCTGACATAATTTGTGAATTCTTTTTTTTTTCCCTAAAAGTTAAACATCTCATATGTTTAAAATACAGTACTGGGAATGTACCCCCTATACAAGAAGATGAAAAATAATTGATGGAGTTAAATAATTCGCAAGACCAAGCAAAACTAATACGATAAAATCAGCTGACTTACAAAAGGCTGAATGTATCTGAGCATAGATTACTCTGAGATAATGGAATGTCAGAAATTCAAACTGCCTTACAACTGGCTTCTCAAAAATCCTAACGCTATCACAAAAAGCCATTTGGGTGTAAAGAAATATGAAGAAACAGATATCTTGAAGGAACGTATAGCTGTGTGAATACGCTCATCGTAAACACATATATATTAACAGTAGCATCATTCTTCCAGGAATCATTATATGTTTGGTTACAGTCAAAGGTGGAAGACACCCTTCCAGATGAATATTCTTATCGGTCTGATAACCCTAGGGAGGAATAGGTGCATTTGTCATGATGTTGTGGCTGTTGAAGGAAAGCCTGATTATATATGCATACTCAGAACAGGTTAACAAAGCTATTGTACCAAAAATATTCTTGTGGTGGCATGAAAGAATACAAGAAATAGTAATATCAGAAACAGGCATACATGTACGTGTGTGTGAGAGAGACAGAGTGTGTATATATCTATAATGAATAATTGCAGATGAGTATATATATATATATATATATATATATATATATATATATATATATATATATATTACATATACACTATATATAGAGACACACACACACACACACACACACACACACACACACACACACACACACACACACACACACACATATTATTATAGATAGAAGATGAAATTAGGTAGGACGTGGTACATTAAGTAATTTTATCTAATACCACAGTAATCATGGAAAAAAAAGATCAAACCATGATGATCACCAATGTAAGCAATTTACAGTTTAATTTACAAAAAAAAAAAATAATATCAGTTTGTTAACTGCCCTCCCCACCCAAAAAAGTACCTTACAAATATATGCAAAAGACTATTTTTTGTATGGGGGCAGTTTGCTCCCATACCCAAGATGGTGGTGCTCTGTCCCCACACCCTTATAACTTTTATAAACACTAATCAAGTGTTAAAGAGGAATGCTCCCAAATTATGTATAATTGATCCATAACTTGACTATAGTATAATTCAATCAATTTGACCAGCAAATATTTGTGCCTCAACATCTGCACGCAACAAAACAACTGTACAACCAAATAAAAAGTAACTATGTATATGCACACATAAAATCGGTCAAACTTCAGAAGCATTTGGCAAACATTTCTTCATAATGCCTGATTAAAACAAGAATGGAAACCAGAGATTCTGTAAAAAAAGTCAAATCATGTTGCTGTGATGTTTCTTACTAGCTCCGTACCATTCAGTAAAACTGGATCCCAACATACCCAGTTTTACAGGTCTTCTAACTGTTATCAAAAATAGTTCTCAAATGCCATGGTTTGACAAAACTTTTGACAGTGTAAACTAGCTGTTAAATGCCATGGTTTGGCAGCCCTTTTAATAGCTATTTAAAGAGCTGTCAAAAAGGCCATTAGTTGGCAACTGTAATATTGCCAAGCAACAAGTAGATAATTCCTTCATTTTCAGTACCCTAACCTGTTGCTACTTCACTATGACTCCACATATCACAACTTAAGTCAAAAAAGTGGATACTGCACTAATTACCACAAAATAGTGCTAGACTGCCAACATCTGTTCCATGCCATAAAAATGAAAAGCAGAATGTTACAGCTCCAGTCCAGAGAGAAATGTATTACAGTGCCAAATGCTGTTTTTCACGATTCATTTAAAACACTGTGTGTTATCTGTCCATTGCTATAAAAGTGCAACACTTCTTGGAGCTTTCTCAGTAATAGTAGTACAGTTTTATTTCAAATAGCACTTATTTAGTGTTATGTTGTTAAAATATGTGCTCTGTCTGATAAAATGCAAAGCAGAAAATATAGCTGGGTTAAGTAAACTCACCATAATAGTAGATGTTTGTTCACTGCTGCAGTAGCCATAGCTATATTGGTTATATCCTGCTAAGGATATAACAGCTAGCCAACTTCCAAAGCTTCAGGGTACCTTCCACATGCTCAAACCATTAGTCAACTCAAGCTGAGTTGACTAAAAAGTCAGGTTTGGATGCCAAGCTCTTCAGTGCTTTCATGCCAACAGAGAGAGGGAGGCTAAAGCCCTGACAAGAACAATGCTAGGAAAATAACAAAGGACTACACCCTGGCATAAAAAAACAAACAAACAAACAAACAAAAAAAAAACATACAGAAATAAGGGGGGATGGAGGAAGGGGCCAACTACTGCAGCAATGATCTATTCGAACATCTACTGTTATGGTAAGTTCACTTACAGAAATGTACTTTGCTCATCATATGATCACTGCTGCAGTAGGCTTAGCTAGATGGTTAGATTACCATAGCTTAGACTGACTGGGAGGAAGAAGAATGAGGGTTCAGGAGCCCTGCAGAATTGCCCTGGCAAAGTCAGTCCAAGCCTGGTGAATGAATCTAGTTTAAAGTACTCTGTCAAAGTATGCACAGCAGGCATAGTTTCTGCTTCCAGAATATTTCTAGAATCCAATCCTTTCCAAGAAGCCACAGATGAAGCCAAGGCCCTGGCAGAATGAGCCTTGACCATACCTGGAATTGTTTTGTTGTGTTGGGTATAACAAAAGGTAAAAGCATTACACAACCATATGAAAATAGTCTGTTTTGACACGGCTGCCCTTTTTTTCTTACCTTCTTAAGAAATGAACAACTAATCAGAGCTCCTGAAAGATTTTGTTCTGTCAAGCTAGTACCCAAGTTGAATGTGGAATGCAAGGTATGGAGTATCCTTTCTCCCTCATTTTTAGATTCTAGAAAGAAGACAGGGAGATGGATTGCTTGGCTAAAGGTAAATTTGGATACCACTTTAGGCACAAGGGAAGGATTAGTTCTTAAAGAAACCGTATCTTTGTGGAAAATGAGATAAGGTTGACATATCGTAAGAGCTTGCAACTCATATACTCTTCTTGTAGAGATCAGAGCAATGAGTAACACTGTTTTCCATGTTAATATCCTCAAGTAAGCCTGATTAACTGGTTCAAATGGAGCAAGAGCTCGTTTTTCTTACACAAAATTAAGATCTCAAGGATGAATCATCTGTTCTCTAGGAGGCTTTATATGCAACACCCTTTCAAAACTTTTTGACATGAGTCTGCATTGAAAGAGGGGGGACAAAGGCAGACAATCTGAAATGACAGCCAAATGAACCTTGTTTGAGAAGTAAGACAAGTTAGAGAATAGTAGCTCACAGAAATAATTTAGAACCAGAGAAACACTAACCCTGAATGGGTGCCGGATTTTTTTTTCTTGGTATCAACCAGAAAACCTTTTCCATTTGCTAATATATGATTTTCTAGTAGCAAGTTTTCTTGCCTCCTTTAATACCTGTTACATGGCTTCAGGAAAAAAAGTGTCTAAAAGGAAAAAACGTTTATATCATCCTGGCAGTCAGTTGTAGCTGTTTGGGGTCAGGATGTATCAAACACCACTGGTCTTGTGTGAGCAGATCCAGTCAGTGAGGAAGTTTGTGGTAACTGACCCTGGCCACTTCTAAAAGAACAGAGAATCACTGTTGCCTGGACCAGAAGGAAGTCCCAACAATGATCTTATGGAAATCTTTCTGAATCTTCAGAATGACCCTGGATAGTAGTAGAAAGGGTGGAAAAGCATACAGGAACATTACTGTCCATAGAGAAAAAGAAAAAAAATCTGTCTTCCAGACCTTCTTTCATGGAGTCCTGGAGCAATATTTCATCAAATTATTGTTATGAGTGGAGGCAGAAAGACCTATTTAAGGTGCTCCCAACAGGTGGATCAATTCCTGGAGGAACGCCTAATTCAATTTCCATTCATGAGGGTCTACCTTGGTACTACTCAGCTTGTCTATCACACAATTTTGCTCTAGGTTCCTGTACAGTGTGATTATGCTGAAAAGCTATATCCCAGACTTCCATGGTTAATATCCACAGAGAGTAAGATCTGTATTCCCCTTGCTTATGTACCACATCATTGTGGTGTTGTCTGTAAACGCTTGATAACTGACAGAGTCAACAGCATTTATAAAAGCCAACATCTCTTGTTTGTGTGATTTAGTATGCCTTTTCTGTTCCAAAGACCTGCACTTTTACCCCACAGACAATGTTCTCCAAACAAAGTCTGAGGTGTCTGTTGTGACCAACTGTGCTGGAACCAAGAAGTGTAAGAGGAGACCTGGATTCTGAGAAATGTGGAGTCACCACCAAAAAATCTTCCTTAGCATAAAACTCAAAACTGGAATCTGAAATGTCAGGGGATGTTGATGTTGGGACCATGCAGAATTTGGATATCACTGGATTTTTCTCATGTGGAGTTTGCAAAAATTATTATGAGAATCATAGATGTCATGAGGCATGGAAACCTGAGGTATTTCCTTGCTGAGGCAACAGTCTGAGTGGAAAAACTCAGTAAGAGATCTAGACAGAGATTATTTATATATTTATGTGAAAGAAAAGCTCTTTGAACTTAGTTGTCCCAGAACCACCCCACGAAAACTATCCTGTGGAAAACAGTCAGACAAGATTTTTGTAAGTTGTCCTGGAACTCCAGTCTGTGTAGGAAATCCCTTACCCATGTGAGAGATTCCTGGCACTTTCAAAAAGACTCTGTAAAGATATGCAAGTCATCTAAATAAGGAAGGGATGAAAAATCTGAGCGATGCCTTGAATCAGCTATCCTCATCACACATTTTAAGGACCTCTGCAACAGAAGGTCCAAAAACTAAGTCTCTCTCCAAAGAGAATTCAAATATTCATTTTTTACATCTTCTGGGAGATTTTGAGAAAACAAAAAAACAAACATCCTCTGTAGCAGAAGGTCCAAAAACTAAGTCTCTCTCCAAGGAAAATTCAAATTTTCATTTTTTACATTTTCTGGGAGATTTTGAGAAAACAAAAAGACAAACATCCTCTAAACAGTACCAGTGGCAGCATCCCTGGAAGTGACATCAGTAGAATCATATGTACATTTCAAATAATGGGTAGCTGCTTTAGAAACAGAAGTAACCAAATTACACACAGTAGAATTTTTCCTCAGAAGAGGAAACAGATGCCAAAATATTCCTCATATTCTCAAAAGTGACAAGCATAAACTTTAACATATGAGCTTAACAGCTAAGAATCCTAAAATCAAGTATGAGCTAAACACTTGAGAATCCTAAAAATCAAGTGTTGTAGAAGAATATGCCTTTTTTTCCCATATCTATTAAAAGCCTTCCCATCCTACCCAGAAGGAGAGAGATTTGTATTAACCATATAGTTAGCAGCAGCTGGGTTCACTAAAGCAATAGTTGTCGGATCTGATCTGAGAAGAGTGCATAAAAACTTAAATGACTGAGGAACATTGTACAACCTATCTACTTTCTTGAGGGCAGCAGGCTGACTGTCAGGAAAGTTACTGACTGTAACAAACACATCCTGCAAAGATGAAAGGACAGGAGGTATGGAAGAAAGTTCTGGAAATTCCAGTTATAATAAATCATAATTTCTTAGAGAGTGAAAAACATAGCTGTTCTCCTATTAAAACAATTGATTCATTCTGGAGACAGTTTCAGAAAAAGAGAATACTTCAAACGGGCTAACCGAAGCCACACTCTCCTCAGAATCTGAATCAGAACTCTAGAGAGAGAGAGAAAGAGAGAGAGAGACAAAACAAAATCTGTACCGTCACAATCATTTTGAGAATTAAAATCTCAAATCTTCAGAAAATTAAGAAGCTCGTTTTCTTTTAACAAAAACAGCCATACTGGAAGGCTCAGGATCCTGAAATAAACCAGTCTTCGCCTTCATTAGGCATCCAGTTTGTAGTGTTTAGAAAAAAATTTTGAAAAATCTGTCCAAGTAGCAATGTCACAAACAGTTTGAACAGAGACATTTTTAAGAAGGCTGTAGCAACAGCTGTTAACCAGTGGAATGGGTCCTAACTTCCTCAGTCAGAATTTTGTTGTACTTACCATAATAAAAGCTAATGCAATTGGCTAACCATTTTGATAAAGTCTGTTTAGCCAGTGGGTGACCCTTCTTCCTCTTCATGAAGAACACAAACACATCAGACAGCCTTACAGTTTTAGCTCTGTCAAGAATATATCTAATGCCATGTAAACACTATGGTTTAGTGCCACAAGAGAAACTCCTTCACTAGGGAAGGTGAGAATGGAAGAACACAGTTCAAAGGCTTACAGGATTGAGTCCATAAATTTCTAAAGAGCCACTGGGTCTTTTTTCATGTGAAACGTGTCATTCAGAAACACAGAGATGGAGAATAGCATATGTCCAAACACTTTAGGAACACGTTTGCTATCAGATGAATCTGTTGAGCAAAGTGCAAAAAGAAATCAATCACCTTTTGAACCCTGTCCTGTGGAAGAGAAATTATAGTGGCTTTGTTGTATGGAATAGATCCCAGAAGCCTCCAATTGTCATATAAATCTAATTTCTTGAGATTTGAAAACAATGCCTAAGATCTTGAAAACACTGCAGAGTTCACCCGACTGCAGACATGAGAGGCTCTTACTTCAATATCAATTATCAAAGTAAGACATATGTGGAATCCACACTTTGTGAGTATTCAAGGTGCAGTAGAAAGGCCAAAAAACAAATTAATAATGGGTGTTTCCCCACCTACAATCTAAGTACATGGTTATGTTCTTCATGAATGTCAGCATGTGAATAAGCTTTCTATACCTTTAGTATCACAAAAAAAAACATCTTATACATGGAAAGCTAATAGAAAGACTTTTGTATCTTTTCCCCCTCTTTTTGATTCAGATAAATTTGTTAACATTTCAGAAAGTTATAATGGATCTTCTCAGGTTTTCCTCTTCTGGAAAAATGAGGAATCAGGAATAAAAATAAATCTACCAGAATTAATTGCATCTTGCTTAGCTGAGATGCAAGCAGTCACAGCTAAAATATCAAACTGACATGTTTAATCACAACCAAACCATTGCTGGAAAAAAATCACCACTGTACTACCTAACATGGGATGTCCCCCCCGATCTTATATATACTAATTCCAGGACCACACAAAGTCAAAGAAATGGGAAAGGTGTAAAACAAAATAAGATGTGCATATTACTTCTTCTCTGTTATGTGACCAAAATCCAAAGCACAGCATCTATGATAAACCCAGTTCTGACACAATAAAAATGTTGAGAACAGAAATATCTGATTTTCTAGCGCTGACATTTTATGGCATGATCACAGGCCACACAATCAACAGTAGTTCTCCCACAAAAACCCTTTTCTTTTTTGAGTAAGACACTGACTGATAGTGTGAAATGTCCAGTAACTGTTAACCTATAAGGAAGGCCAGATCCAGCCAATCTCTTTAAGCAAAAAGGAGAGGCCCTTAGAGAGAAGCATCACAAAATTTTCTGCAATCCCTTTTTCCAATTACCTTCCTTATGCATGTTTCAGCTGTTATTTGGTACTAGCAAGTTTGCAATAAAAAGAAAGTGTTTCTCTAGGTGTAGGGAAAGTGGGATGGGAGAAGAAATGGTTGTCACAGGTTGCTACTGTTGTAAGACCTATCTTGCTGTCTTGCACCTTATCGCTGCTTCTTCTAGCATTAGTTTTTCAGGTTTTGCTTTTCTATGACTGCTGTTTCTGGTGGTATTGCTGCTCTTTCTTCTATTTTCCATAAAAGGACAGTGATTTCAATGGATAACTTCTGAAGCACTTTAGAATGTCTAAAACTTGTTTCATGTTCTACATAATCTTTTCCTTCTCTTTCAGCTTTTGACATCCCTTTTGGGAAAGGTCAAACAAGAAAGAGTTACCTAGAAGTGCAACTAACACATTTCCTTGTCTTTCTTAGGAAATAACTATTTCTGTAACCAGACATTATCTTCAAGATAGTTCTAGATGTTGCTACTCTACAATAAACATACAAGCCACCTGTATTCAATATGCAGATGATTCCACATTAATATGCTCAGCCACTTCACCATCGCAACTACAGTCTCTTACCCAAAACATGTTTAGCACAGTAGAGAAATGGCTCCTTGACCGATGTCTAATTCTGAACCCAAAAAAAACCCACAAATGCTATTATTCACCCCCACTCGTGGAACCTCCCCACTGAACTTTAATGTTACATCTACTAATGGTACGGTTATATCTCCTGATCCTACCACAAAACTACTTGGGGTACTAATTGATAATAACCTTTCCTTTGAGCCCCATATTAACAACACTATAAAAATAGTTAACAAAAAACTAGGATCCCTCTATGGAATCAAACCCTTTCTGACCCCTCTAGCCCGGACCACTATCGCCCGTACCCATTTAATCTCAACCCTTATATATGCATCAACTATCTATACTAAACTATGTAAAAGCAATATGAACAAGCTTTCCATCTCCTACAATAATATTGCAAGATTTGCAACTGGGTCAACCTACAGAACCCATCACTGCAACAATCTTAATCAACTAGGCTGGTTAGAACTGTCAAATCTAATTCTACTGAAACAACTAATAGTGGCCCAAAAGATACTGTATCAACCTTCAAATACTCCAATACTCACTAACCTAACCACCCCCTATGATAACCTAAAGTCCTAGTTCAAATAAATAAAACAAACAATCTGGCCGGTGATTCACTGTTCTCTAATGCAGTAGGAAAAACCTGGAACACCCTCCCTGATCACCTAATCTCCCTATCCTCAGCTCCCCTATTTAAAACCAAACTTAAAACATATCTTAAATCTCACTGTTTATGCCCCTGTGCTAATCCAGACTAACTACCACACTTGTATCCTGACACTTCTCTACATACCAGCATAAGCTAGTTAATCCTTTACTAACAATAGTGTACATGTCACTATACTGATTAATAGTGTACTATTTTAATAATTAATCGTATACTAGCAAATAATGTGTGTGTGACTTTACTGTTCAATAGTGTGCTTTTTGCTTACATAGTTTTAAACATTTACTGTATAACTGTACTGTTTAACAGTGTGCTACATATTTTTTATTCATCTTTGTATCTACATCCTTAGCTGTCTTTTAATAGGAATCGTTACTCATATGTCAAAAGGAAGGAACTGTATAATAGACAGAACTTTACAATGTACCTATGTCTTGTAAATACTACTCTGAAGTGTGGGGCTTTTCTCCCCGGGCCTCCACTGAAAATGGACATATATCCAGTTGGACCAGCCCGGTCAACAAATGTAAAATAAATAAAAATAAACTGTGTTGTAACCACTTTTAACCATTTGGAACTTTAGTGAAGGAGACAATAAACTTATCTAACCTGCTCTTTAAGTATATTTAACATTCTACCACATGTTCATCACTGCTTCTGCTCTTACCCTTTCTAATTCTGCACTTTGTCCATTTCAATGCTTCTATGAGTTCCCTCTTCACCAACCACTGTGTTAGTCCATTCCATGAGTTTACAACCCTCTCTGTAAATAAGTGCTTTTAGACATGCTAGGGGCAGTCTGTCTCTACAATCTGCTACCTTTGCCCTATCCCTTTCCTTCTATCCTTCTTTCCTTCCTTTCCCTGTGACCTCTTCACATTTCCCTGGCATGATCTTTTGCACCAATAGCATGTGCCTCTGGTCTCTTCTAGTTTCAGGTGAGAACAGGTCTAGCGCCTCTAGTCTCTGACTACATTACTTCCCCTCCATCCCATGGATCTTTGTAGTGGCTTCCTCCGCATTCCTTCCATCAGCCTGGTTTCTTTTTGTGTATGTTGTCCAGAACTGTAAACAATACTCAGGGTGTTGTCTGACCAGAGTGCTGTACAGTGGAAGCAACAATTCTTTACTTCTGGAGTCTGTTCTTCTAAGGATACACCCTAGAATTCTGTCTGTTGATGCCACTGCCATCTTACTCTCTTTTAGTGGGCCAGTTCATTAATCGACATTATCAACATCTCTGCATCATTTTCCTGCTCTGCTGCCAAGAGTTCCACTCCGCAAGCTAATTCTTCACACCA
Source organism: Protopterus annectens (assembly GCF_019279795.1). Classification (NCBI taxonomy): domain Eukaryota; kingdom Metazoa; phylum Chordata; order Ceratodontiformes; family Protopteridae; genus Protopterus; species Protopterus annectens. Next base: position 1,017,220,164 of record NC_056732.1, on the reverse strand, counting down.
GAACTGCTGTAGTTCAACTGAAGTGCTTTGCATCTGTCTGCAATGAACCACTATAGTCATCTTTCTTATTGCTTGTTCATCCTTTCCAAATATTTTCCTAGATCTTTCTCCACATCCTCTACTGCTGGTGCTGTATTTGTGCCTTAAAAACATTCTCTATCAGTGAATCATCAGATGCACTTTGGACTGTGTCTCCAATCAGCTTGAGTATGTCACTTTGGTACAGTACTGTGTTAGTCTTGTAACTCGTTGCAATAACCCCCAGAAAAGCAGACATGTAAAGTTTCTTGCCTTATCTATTCTGTTCTCTTTGTCAGCTATGAATGATTTCTGAGCTCACGTTTCATCAGACATTTTCTGAGTTTTTAACTCAGTTGTTGCTGGGTCTATTACAGAATATTACACAGGTATTTATACGCCTCCTGTACCCTGTAATAACAGTCAGGCTTCTTAAGAGATGGTGGCTTACAGTCCATTTCTTAATCTGCCTCACTAAAAATATCCTCAGATGACTGTATGAAAAGAAGTGTGGCTTTTGCTAGTAAGTAAAATCATTTTTATGAATTTCTTAGTAGACCACTTCAAATGATCCTTCTTAAGATTAAGTGTTTATCCAAATTACACAGTTTCTGGAGGTGACCAGAGAATAGGGACCTCTCATGAACAGTATTAGAATCATATCTTAAGTGGAAGGAGGGTAAATCTCATGCAACAATGGTCAGAACTTCAACTTTCATCTCTGATTCAAAAGAAGTAAAAATGGTAGGTTGTCTTTTCTTTTTCTTAGGTAGCTCAAACACTGAGTTGGATGGCTTGATTCAGTAAAGTGATTTTATGTACCAAATTACATAATTCCACAGATTTTTATAGGGAATAAAGAAATCAGCTGAAGTCTTGAATGTCCAAGGGATGAGCATATGATTCCCCAGTGCATACTTCTCATGAGTCTGTGTACTAGGTATCCTCTCCCAATGCATAAATAGCCATTTTTGAAATATGCATCTGTCCCACTTGTGTTAGACACCCAGATAGTTATATTACAAATGATGGTAGTCATTCAAAGAGTGACAAGAATTAACACTGACAGAACTGACAGCCAAAGATGGAGAGGACTAAATATCAGATCCTGTCCTAGGCACTTGGAAGATGAACTTCGGTGAGGTATTTTGTCCTCAATTACCTGCAAAGTTCTAGCACTGGCTGCCCATTTTGGCTGCCATGGTAGACAACAAAGCGATTTGCTTCACTACTGCTACTCATTCTGGGATCCTTTGTTCATAAATTGGGTGGAAAGGAAGTCACAGATGAAGAAGTTTACTCAGATTCACAAGTCTGTTTTTATCTAGTGTTGACACCTGTCCTTAAGATGGCACAAAGAAAGCTGCATGTAGCCTTAGCTATATGGATTATATTCTGCTAAGACTATAACAGCTAGTCAACTTTCAAACCTCCAGGATGCCTTCCACGTGTCAGGCAGCTCAAGCTAGCTGACTAAAAGACAAGCTTTGGTGCCAAGCCCTTCAGAACTTTTAGTTATGTACTCACCATAACTTCAGATGTTTGGGATCCATCTCGCCTACATTCTGAATGATGGGTTCGGAGCCGATCCCTCGGCTCCGACTCGGCACGCTTATGCCAAAGAGCGAAGTCTCTTATTGGCTGAGCTTACTATATCCCAGGATGCACCACTACCAGTCCCCCAGATCTAGTTTGTCCGCATACATGCACACATGCATACCCTGCTTATATAACATCGTCAGATGAAACAAGATAAAAACAGTGGAGCTCAAAACCGTTCAATCTCTTCTGATCTGCAAGGCAGGGGGAAGGAGGGTGGGTATCAGGAATGTAGTAGATGGATCCCAAACATCTGAAGTTATGGTGAGTACATAACTAAAAGATGTTATGTGATCCTTTCTCGCCTGCATTCTGAATGATGGGACAGCGTCCCTAGCACCTGAATCCTGGGTGGCTCACTGGAAAACACTCCTGAGTACCGTGGAACCAAATGAAGCTCGTCCTCTAGATGCCACATCCAATTTGTAATGGGAAATGAAAGTGCGGATTGGACCAAGTAGCCGCAGCACAAATTTCCGATATAGCGAGCTTGGAATGAAAGGCTATAGAAGTAGCCATAGCTCTTGTAGAATGAGCTTTGATAGATGATGTAAGTTGTTTATTCAAGAAGAATAGGCCTGAGTTATGCAATCTCTGATCCATTTTGAGATTGTAGCTTTTGTAATGGTTTGGCCCAATTTATTATCTGAGAAGGACACAAACAACTGGTCTGACTTACGGTTGCTGAGTCCTGTCTAAATAGAAGCGTAATTGCCTGTGAACATCCAATTTATGGAGAGTATATTCTGCTTCATTAGAGAATTTTGGAAAGAAAACTGGTAGCTCTAGAGATTGTTGAAGACAGAAACTAGAACAGACTTTGGGGACAAAGGATGGATTAGGCCTAAGTGATACTCTATCCTTGTGGAAAATCAAGTACGGTGGTTTAATAGACAGGGCTTTAAGCTCTGAGACTCTCCTTGCAGAGGTAATAGCCACTAAGAAGGCCGTTTTCCAAGACAGATATTTTAATTCATGTAGCAGCCGGTTCAAAAGGGGGGGATGTTAATGCACGAAGCACCAAATCAAGATTCCACGGAGGTGCAGGATGAAAAACTGGTGGTCTTAACAGACTGGCACCTTTAATGAACGTTTTGCATAGTCTGCTGCTCATCAAAGGAGGATCCGTGGATTCATGGAATTTCGAGATAGCAGCTAGTTGGACTTTAATAGTTGAGACAGAAGATCCCTGATTAAACAGGGATGTTAAGAATTTTAAAACCTCTGGGACAGGAGCAGTGATAGGGTCTAAGCCCTTGAGTTGAGCCCAGATAGCAAACCTCTTCCACTTACTGAGGTACAATTTGTTAGTGGTGGGTTTGTGGGCCAAGATAAAATGTGAACAACTTCCGGGTCTAGTGTGTGCCTTCTAACTAAGGTTGGAAGTGGAGGAGCCAAGCTGTCAATTTTAGAGATTGAAGGGACTGATGCCAATGTCCCGACTGATGGATTAGCAAATCCGGGATCAGGTCTAAGGTCCACGGATCGTCCACTGCATGCTTTTTCAGGTAAGGAAACCATATCTGACGAGGCCAGTATGGGGCAATCAGAATCATTGAAGACCCCAGCTGAGAAGCTTTTGAATAACTTTGGAAGGAGTGGAATTGGAGGAAAGGCATAAAGTAGCCCTGATGGCCAAGGTTGTGCTAGAGCATCCATGGCTGGTACTTCCTGATGTGGAATCAAGGAGAAGAACCTCTGGCACTTGGTGTTTTGTGGAGTTGCAAATAGGTCCCCATCTCTTGAAAACCTGGGCTGCTACTGTGCGGTTTAGAGACCATTCGTGAGGAGAGAGAATTGTCCTGCTTAATTTGTCCAAACATTTGACTTTCCGGGATGTGGGTCGCTACCAAGAAGCGGTTGGTAGCTACAGCCCATTCCCACACTCTCATGGCCTCTCTGCAAAGGGATACGATCTGGTCCCTCCTTGTTTGTTCAGATACCAAACCACCGACATGTTGTCTGTGTGGATGGCGATGATGCCCTGAGGAAGAAACTTGTGTAAGGCCTGTAGGGATAGAAGTACAGCCCTCATCTCCACCACGTTGATGTGGAGAAGAGCCGTCTGGAAGCCAGGAGCCCTGAACTAGCCTGCCCAGACAATGCCCCCACCCTATCTGGGAGGCATCTGTCGTCAGGGTAACCACTGGAGGGGAGAACAAAGGGTTTTCCCTGATCCAAGTTGGATGTCTGAAGCCACCAGCGAAGGTCCCTTTGCATATGTCCGTAATTATGATGTGATGATTGAGGGAAGATCCTGAAAGGACCATTGAGTTGACAAGAGCCACTGAAGAATCCTCATGTGTAATCTTGCTAGAGGAACTAAAAGAACCGTGGCAGACATTGAGCCTAAGACCTGTAGGACCATCCTGGCTGGGGCTTTGGATCTCGAGATCAGAGCTTGAACTTGGCCCTGTAAAGTTCGGATCCTTTCGGCAGGAAGAAAGACGCATCAATCTTGAGTCTATCTCTGCTCCTATAAACTTTATGCTGAGAGGGCAGCAAGACAGACTTTGACCAATTGAATGTAATCCCTAGGAAACACCCAGGAGATGGTGGCTTTGAGGTTGTCCATTAGTAGATGCCTGGTGGTGGCAGTCAGGAGCCAGTCGTGAGATAGGGAAACACTTGGAATCCAAGACTTCTCAGGTGAGCCGTCACTACTGCCAAACACTTGGTGAACACCCTGGGGCTGTGGTGAGACCAAAGGGCAGAGCACAAAATTGGTAATGACTGACTCCCAGGCTGAAGCGCAGATACCTTCTGGACGCCTGATGTATCGGAATGTGATAATAGGCGTCCTTGAGGTCTATGGAGCACATCCAAACATCCTTCTCCAACAACGGGAGAATGGATTGTAACGTGACCATTCGAATCTGGATTTCGTGACGGATTGGTTCAGTCTGCTGAGATCCAATATTGGTCTCAGGTCCCCTGTCTTTTGGCACTAAAAGAACCTGGAGTAATTTCCTGATCCGATCTGGTCTGTGGGGACCGGTTGGATGACTCCTTTTCTAGCAGCTTTAAAGCTTCTGCGGCTGCTATTTCCCTTTGACTGGGTGGTGGGTCCGGGATTCTCTTGGACGGAGGGGTGAGTCTTTGAATGGGATGGTGTAACCTCCGGCAATGATCCGGCACCCATCTGTCCTGAGTGATTAACTCCCAGGCTTTTAGGTGCTTGGCAAAAGCACACCGACTGGCTCCGAGCAGCACAGCCGGGCAATCCCTCATGTCGTGTGGGAGGCTGAAGAGCCACGAAAGGACTCGCGGTCTCCAGAATTGGGGCCCTCTGCTGCCTCTGGGGCAGCGCCTCCTGAAAAATTTCCCGCCTCTGCCTCTGGACGGGAATCTTCCTGCTGTTGGGAGAAAACTTGCTGATTTTGAACCACATTTTCCTCCTTTGGCCTTGGGGTAAGGCCGAAGGAGTGGAATAACGGGCCCTACGGCAGATAACGTTTTTCCCTCTTGCTCACAGCGGGTAAGGGTGTCTTTCACCTTGGGTCCAAACAATGAGGACCCATCAAAGGGAGCGTCGAAGGAAGACTTGAAGGCCTCCATGAACTGACACAGCGGAGCCAGGCTTGTCTCCGTGAGCCACGCCTGTGCCTGCCGCATAGGAAATGAGCCTCATGGACGAGTTAGAAATTGACGTAAGGATAGCCAACTGAGAGCTAACGGACTGGGCTAGCTGCTCAGGTAGGTTACCGAGAGGAATCTGACAACTCCTTGACCAGATCCCTCTGAAGCCTGGTAAAATGTGCCAAATAATTCAGAGACCTTAAGGTAAAGGCCGCTGAAGTCAGGGTGCGCTTCACCTATCCATACTCCTAGACTCCTTATTAGGAGGATGGATGGACGTTGAAGCCTCTGCCACGTCCTGTTGTGTAGCAGATGCCACCACCATGGCATCTACAGCCACGCCTTTAGTAAGGAACTCCTTCTCGGGGAGCAGATAAAAATTTATTTGGACGAGAAGGGACTGGTTCCACGGTATCTGGATGTTCCCACAAACTAAATCCAGAAGCTCGGCGGAGACACCCAGGAGGCGGAGGGCTGAGCCCCAAAGGCCTTGAGGAGCACTGATTCGTCCGCAGAGGGGTTTGGATATCCAGCCTCGTTGTTTGAGGATCTCTAAGATGTCTGCAAATGAGACATCATCCGAGGGGGACTTCGGACCCTTCCGCATCATCCATATCAGTGTCCGATGTAATAGACTCGGGAGTCCACGTGCTTCCTCTTGCATGATCTCTTCCTTGGGGTTCCTCTGAAGACAACTCGAAGAACCCTCAGGAGGAGGGAACCCCACTGGGGTAACCTCAGGCCTCGGGGCTCCGCTGGCTACGGACAGGGAACTGCCAAAGACCCAGTCTCCACGCCCAGGGAAGGTGCTGGTAAAACCGGAGAGATGGCCAAGAGGACTTGGCCAAGGCACTCCTCATGGCCCTGAAAGCCGGACCCCAGAATCCTGGGAGTGTCCGGACTCGAGCCGTGATGGCCGACGGAAGTCCCGCAGCACCGAGGGGAGGCTCGGAACCAGCATAGGTCCCAAACATCACCCCGGGTCCAGCCGAAGAAGTCCGCAACTTCGGACCCGAAGGCCCGGTTGGAGTAAGGGTCGGAGCCGACCCTGAGATCTCCACCGGCTCCAACAGCACCTGCTCCGGCCAGCCGAAGGTCGGAGGAGGAATGGCAACGGGTGGGCCAAGGTCATCGGCTCAAACCAGCTGGGTCGGAACCAAACAAATTTTTGGAAGACTGGGGACTGGAACAGTCTTTGGAGCACCCTGTCTATATCAGAATCCGACATCCTCAAGACCGAGAGGAAACAGAACGGGTTCGAAGGCCTCTCCATCGGCCCCAAAGGGCTAGGGGACCGGCTCCGGCGACTCGATGAGTATCGGTGCCGAGGAATACTCACAGCAGATTCCATCGTGCCGGTAGACTTCGCGCCGAGGAGGAAGTGTCTGAGCGGACCCTTGTCGGCTCCGAGCAGTGGAGCCGAAGGTGACCCGCCTCGATGCCCCAGCCATCGGCTCGGCCAGAGGAGTCGATACTGGTGGCATCGAGGCAGACCGTTCAACCTCGGCTCCGAAGTCTTTGGAGCCAAGGAGAGGCCTGCCTAAGTTTCTTGGCAGTCGGGTCCGACGGACTGGTCGGAACCAAGCCCTTTCTTTTGGTTGGAGCAGGAGACGATGCCAAGGCTTCTTCAAAGGAAGGTTTAACTAACCCCTTAAGAATCAATTTATTTTTCCTCTCCTGGAGGACCCTTGAGGAAAAAGCGTGACATACACTGCATGACTCCTGCAAGTGCTTTGCCCCAGACAATATACACAGAGCGAATGATCGTCTGTGATAGACATTTTAAACCCACATTTCGAACATTTTTAAAGCCCGAAGGCCTAGGGGTTTGAGACATGATGATACACAAATCTAGTCACTCTGACAGGAAAGTACACTAAATTTTACTGCTGATAAATCTAAGCTACAGTAATAACTAATGCAAACACTTCCTGTAAAAGAACAGGTAACTCTAACCAATTATATAATTACTAGAGACCCTGTAAAGTATTAAGGTTGACAGTCCGGGAAGGCCCTGGATGGAGGGGGAAAACAAACTGAACCCAATCACACACAACAATTCAAAATACAAATCGTTCACAAAGTTAGCGATAGCCCTTAAAACTGCTTTTGTGAGCAACAACAGCATAAATCTGTCTGAAAACTTAGTTAATAATACTACTCAGCCCAGCCAGCTCGAGACCACGCCTTGGGGAAGCGGCAAACGAGATCTGGGGACTGGTAGTGGTGCATCCTGGGATATAGTAAGCTCAGCCAATAAGAGACTTCGCTCTTTGGCATGAGGACCGGCTCCGAACCCATCATTCAGAATGTAGGCGAGATAGGATCACATAACATCTGTCCTACCGACAGAGAGAGGGAGGCCGAGCCTTGAAAGGACAATGCTAGGAAGACCAAAAAATAAGAAGTTATGTACCTACCATAATGTTCCATGTTAGTTGTCTTCTCGCCTTCTTTCTTGCTTGATGGGTTCGAGCCGATCCTCGGCTCGACTGCACTTGCTTTAGCTCGAGAACTCCTTTTACCAGCTCGAGGCAGCCCCATATCCCATGATGCAAGGCAGTAAATACCCAGATCTCGTTTGTTGACAAAGGGCAATAACACCAAGCATAAAATACTTCCCAAAGGAAGAAGAAACTTACAGATGGAAAAAGGACCAGGTCTGAATGGTCTTTAGCATAATAGTTTCTTATACAAGGTCTGTCCAGGCCAGGGGAAGGAGGGAGGGTCGAGAAAGAAGGCGAGAAGACAACTAACATGGAACGTTATGGTAGGTACATAACTTAATGTTAAGTTGTCAATCTCGCTTCATTCTTGCTTGATGGGACCGCGCCCTAGCACCTCTATCCTGGGTGGCTCAATGGAACAAACTCTTGAGGACTGTAGAGCCAAAACTGGCTCTGTCCCTGGAGGCCAAGTCCAATTTGTAATGGGAAACAAAAGTGTGAGGAGTGGCCCAAGTGGCGCTGCACAAATAGTGTCCAAAGGTAGTCTAGCTTGAAAGGCTGTAGAAGTAGCTAAACTCCTAGTTGAATGTGCTTTAGGTTTTGAGCACAGCTGTTTTCCCCTGATCGTATAAATTTCAGTGATGACCAAGAAAGCCATCTGGACAAAGTCACTTTAGAAACAGGAAGGCCTTTTTATTATCCGCATAGGAAACAAAAGTTGATCAGATTTCCAAAATTTTTTTGTTCTGTAAAAATAATATTTAAGCTGTCGGTGGACATCAAGATAATGTAGCTTTTGTTCAGCTCTATCTGAATAGTTAGGAAAAATACAGGAGATCAATGGATTGATTCAGATTGTTTTTGAAGCGACCTTAGGTAAAAAGGATGGATTAGTTCTCAAAGATACTCTGTCTTTGTGAAAAATCAAATAGGGGTCGAACCGAAAGAGCATGAAGTTCAGACACCCTCCTGGCAGATGTAATAGCCACTAGGAATAACGTTTTCCAAGAAAGATATTTTAGGGAACAAGAAACAGCTGGCTCGAAGGGGAAGAATCAAGGATGTCAGCACTAAATTTAGATCCCACTGAGGAGGAGGATTCCTGATTGGAGGCTTTAGTAGGAAAATTCCTTTCAAAAAGGCCCTGCAGAGCCTATGGGACATAATATTATGATCTGCTATCCCGACATGAAAATTAGAAATAGCAGCCAACTGAACTCTGACTGTGGAAGAAGAGGAGCCTGCATGAAAAATCTCTGCTAAGAAGTCCAGAACTGCCTGAACAGGGCCACTAAAAGGATCAATATTTTGCGCCTTAGCCCACTAAGAGAAACGATTCTATTTGCTAGTCTAAACGCTACTGGTAGAGCAGTATAGTGAAGGTACTATGATATCTCTAACTGGGTTAGAGATCAAAGGAAGCCTGGCTAAGGAAGGAAGTGGAGCAACCATGCTGTGAGGTTGAGAGAAGGGATTGACCGGTGCAGCTGACCGGATTGGTGAATCAGTAGATCTGGCACTGGGTCCAGATGCCACGGCTGCACCAAAAGGTGATGATGGAGGAACGGAACCAAACTTGTCGAGGCCAGTAAGGAGCAATGAGAATCAATTTGGCTCTCAAAACGGTAGCTTTCTGGATCACCTGAGGGATCAGAGGAAATGGAGGGAAGGCATAAAGAAGTCCCTGGGGCCAATCCTGGGTCAGAGCGTCTCTGGGGGGATGGCCTGATAGAGGGAAGAGGCTGAAGAAGTCTGGACATTTGCTGTTTTGGGGAGTAGCAAAAGATCGCAACATGGACGACCCCATTCCAGAAAAATCTCTTCCGCTATGGATTGCTTGAGAGACCACTCGTGAGGCATGAGAATAGCTCTGCTCAATCTGTCCGCTATAATGTTGGTTTTCCCAGGGATATGCGTTGCTACCAGAAACCGATGAGAGGAGATCGCCCATTGCCAAAGTCTGAGCTTCTCAACACAAGGGGTAGGACTTGGTTCCGCCCTGTTTGTTGATATACCAAACTACAGACATGTTGTCTGTGTGGACTGCAATTGTCCCTACGGGAAGAAAGTCGCTGAGGGCTTGCAACGTTAAAAGCACTGCTCTCATCTCCAGGACATTTATGTGCAGACGGTACTCGTACGGTTGCCACGCCACATGAACCATCCTGCACTGATAATGACCCCCACCCGATCAGGGAGGCATCCGTGGTGACAGTGGCTATCGGGACGGAGGTACAAAGCACCTGCCTTGGTGAACCTGAGACGATGTGATCCACCAAGCAAGGTGTTCTTTGCATGTTTGTGTCACCAGAATCTGGTGACGCATTGGGAGTTGCTGATATGACCACTGTGTGAACAGCATCCACTGAAGGAGGCGCATGTAGAATCGAGCCAGGAGAAGAAGAGTAATGGCCGCAGCCATGAGACCTAATACCTTTAGAACCATTCTGGCCTGTACTTTCTTGCTGGCCAGAATGATCCTGACATGAGTCTGAATGTCTGAAACTCTTTGTTCTGTAAGGGTAGCTGACATCCGAACAGTGTTTAAGTTTGCGCCTATGAAGGTAATAGACTGGCAGGGCGATAAGGATGACTTTCGAAGTTGACTGAGATGCCCAAATGAGAACAAAGGTCTATTGTGTAATCCCTGGCTTGTATAAGCTGATGCCTGGTGGTGGCTGACAGGAGCCAGTCGTCGAGATGGAAACACCTGGAATCCTTGACGTCTCAGGTGAGCCGTGACCACTGCCATGCATTTGGTGAACACTCTGGGGCTGTAGTGAGACCAAAGGGCAGGGCTCTGAACTGGAAATGACTGGACCCCAGCCGAAGCGGAGAAACCTCCTGGAGCGTCTGTGAATTTTGATGTGATAGTACGCATCCTGAAGATCTATTGAGCACATCCAGTTGTCCTTCTGTAAGAAGGGCAGAATTGACTGAAGAGTGACCATTCGAATCTTGTCTTCCTGACAGACTTGTTGAGTCTGCTGAGATCCAATATTGGTCTCCAGTCTCCGTCTTTTGGGGACCAAAAGAACCTTGAGTAGATTCCGGCTCTGAATGGTCTATTGTAACTGGCTGAATGGCTCTTTTGCAGTAGTTTTGCGATTTCTAACTCTGCAATGTCCCTTAGACCGGGTGGTACATCTGGAAGGGAACTTGAGGGAAGGGACTTTCCTCGAAAGGAATTATGTAACCCTTGGATATGATCGACTGTACCCATCTGTCTTGAGTGAGGGAATGCCAGGCTTCTGGGTACAGTGATAATCTTCCCGACTGCCTCCAAGGAGGGACAGCCGGGCAACACCTCAGGGATGCTGAAAGGGCTTATCAGAGAGAGGCTCCCTGTTTCCTGGTTCTTCGACCCCTCTGCCTCTAGAGCGGCGTCTGTTGTTGTTACCCCTCTGCCTCTAGGGGTAAACTGACCCACGAAATCCGGCGTGACTCCTTGGGATTTACGGAACCACATCTTCCCACCCTTCTGTCCTTTGGCAGAAGGGCTAGAAGGGGTAGGAAGACGGACTCCAACAGCAGAAAGAGTCTTGCCGTCCTGCTCGCACCTGGTCAAGGTCTCCTTCACCTGAGGGCCAAACAAAGCTGACCCATCAAAGGGAGAATTTGTGAAGGACGCCTTAAAGGGATCCGCAAAATCACATAGCCGCATCCAGGCTTGACGTCTAAGAGCCACACCTGTGCCTGCGGCTCTACTCCATCCACAGCATAAGATATTAGCCGCATGGAGGAGTTAGCAATGTAATTGAGGGTTCCTAGCTGAGAAGCAATCTTTTCTTGAGCCCCTGCAGCTGTAGGATCCTGAACTACTTCTCCCAGCTCCTTCAGGATATCTCTCTGGAGTCTGGTGAAGTGACAAAGATAATTCAGCTTACGAACATAGCAAAGGTCGCTGAGGAAAACATCCGCTTGCCGCCCTTATCCATGGTCCTAGAGTCCTTATTAGGAGGATGGACGGGCACGGAAGGATCTGCAAGTTCCTTTTGGTGGCCGCAGCCACCACCATGGCATCAGCGACACCCTTGGTTAGGAATTGTTTGTCACTAGGAGCAGTGATAAATTTAGAAGGCCTCCTAGGGACTGGCTCTACAGAGTCAGGAGCTGTCCACGCCTTCGTGCAATAACCTGCATAAGGGGGTCGAAGCGGAGACACCCAGGAGGTGGAGGGCCGAGATCCAAACGCCTCTAGGTATACTGACTCATCCTCAGAGGGATTGTTGGTGGGCCAGTTTCCTCTCTGTTTGAGAAGTTCTAGGATGTCTGAAAAGGAGACATCCTCAGAGGGGATCTAGGGATCCCTCTGACTCATCAAAGTCAGTATCCGTGACAGACTCGGGAGTCTACATGCTTCCTCTTACAAGTCCTCTTCCTAGGAGGATCTCCCAAACATCAGGAGAATCCTCGAAGAGGGGAAATTCCCAATGGGGAAACCTGAGGCGGAGGATCTCTGGGTCCTGTAGCAAGAGAAGTGGCAGAGATGTCAACAGGTACCATAGAGGGAGGAGCTACGGAACAGACTGCTGACTGATACCAGTGGCCAGTACACTCTTCATCACCTCGAATGCTCCCTCCCAGGCAGGTCCGAGAGAACCCGCCCAAGAGCTAGGAACTCCAGGAACCACCGAAAAGGAAGTCTCCGAGGCAGATGTCGGAGCCGAGCTCACCAAGGCTCCAAGGGGAAGAGCTGGCTCGGACAAGGGTCCGATGCCACTCACCCCTCGGAGGAGACCATGGAAGCCCGACCACCGAATCCCTCTAAGGAAGAGGAGATAAGAGTAGGGGCTGAAGGAACAGAAGGGGTATCCGTCCTCCAGCCGTAGCAGTAACCATGCCCGAAGACTCCAACTCCAAGCTCTGGGGTAGAGTTGAAGGAGGAACTATAACGGGTGTGGACCAACAGTCGTCTGCTGAGACGGACTGTGTAGCATTTGGGCCAGTACCTGTGACTTGAGTAATCTACTGACCACTCTCTCTAGGTCATGATCTGACAACCTGGATGACCTTGAAGATCGGCTCGATGGCTCGTTCGATAGAAGAGGCGGCCGTATCGGCTCCAAGGAAGGAGACCTCGACCTCTTCCTGGAATGGGCCATCGGAGCCGATATTACTGATCCTGTCGGCACCGACTGGAGCCGCCGACAGAGCGTCGACGTATTGGCCTCTCAGCCGCGATACAGCCACCAAAGTAACGGTGTCGGAGCCGATCGGAGCCGACATGCCACATGGGTGTCGGAGCCGATCGGAGCCGACATCGGCGGTCAACAGATTCGCACCGATAGCCATCGGCCGAAAGCTTTGTGGATCAGAATCGGCTCCAGCCGAGCCGACGAGGCCGCAGGCTTAGAAACAGAAGCCTGGGCCTTGGCAGTTTTAGTTGATTTTGTGGAGCCGACTTAGCCGGAGAGCCCTCCGGCTTAAGAAGACCCCTGAGAATCAACTTGTGCGTCTCTCCTGCAGGACTCTCTGGCTGAAGGAGTGACAAATAGCACAGGAGTCCTGCAGGTGAAGAGGGCCCAAGCAATACAGGCAAGAAGTGTGACCGTCTGTCAGAGACATCTTCTGACAGCACGAGTCACACTTCTTAAAACCTGAAACCCTCTCCTTAGACATGGTGCCTAAACACAACACACACAGACACACCAGTCAAAATTAAATTAAACAAAATACCAAGAGGTATTTTATAAAAACACCAACACACACACCCTAACAGGGGGGGGGTGGGATAGGGAAAATTGACTAACAAAAATTTAAAAGAGACAGGGATTTCTGTCAGAAAAAGGGTAGAAATAAATTAAAACTATCAAAAAATTAGTTTTAAACTAAAAGGGGCTTGAAATATCACAAATGTGAACTACTTACCAGGAGCTGGTAAAGAGAAGACCTCCCAAGCGAAGCGCAAAGATCTGGGTATTTACTGCCTTGCATCATGGGATATGGGGCTGCCTCGAGCTGGTAAAAGGAGTTCTCGAGCTAAAGCAGCCGAGGATCGGCTCCGAACCCATCAAGCAAGAATGAAGGCGAGATTGACAACTTAACATTTAATAATCACACTTTGCCATAAACAACACAGCAAAATAAAAAGAGTGGGGGTCTAGGGAGGAAGAGGCTAATGCAGCACTAATCATTCACAGATGTTTACTTACAGAACTGAACTGTTTTCCCTGCCACAGTTGCCTTAGATACATGGGTAGAGTACTCTAGCTTACTACATTTGGGAAGTGGAAGGTGAAAAGTCCAGCAACCCCTCCCCGGAGAATGATGATCCTTGCAAAGCCTGATCTAGACCTTTTAGAAGGTGTCAAGCTTTTAGTGTTTTACAAAAGTATGAACAGAAGACCAGATGCTTCTAGAATCCAGCTCTTTTCAAAAAGCCATAAATAAAGTCAAGGCCCTAGCAGAGTGGGCCTTGACCCTGCCTGGAATAGTTTTGTTGTGGTTAGTATAACAAATGGTAAAAGCCACCACAACAATGTAAAACCATTTGAAAATAGCCTGTTCTGACACAGGCTGTCCCTTCTTTTCATCTTCACAAGACATGAAAAATTAAACTGAAAGATTTAGTTCTGTCAAGATAGTAGTGGACATCCAAGGTATGGAGTATCATTTCTCCCTCATTTTTGGGTTCAGTAAAGAAAACAGGGAGCTGGACAGTTTGGATTAAAGTAAACTCAAATACTACCTTAGGCATAAAAGAAGGATTAGTTCTCAAAGAATCCCTGTGCCTGTGGAAAATCGGATAGGGTAGACTCACCATAAGAGCTTGCAACTCAGACACCCTTCTTGCAGAGGTCAAAACAACCAGTAAAACTGTTTTTCCACGTTAAAAAACTTAAGTTAGCAAGGTTAGCTGGTTCAAATGGGGCAAGTGTTAGCTTCTCTAACACAAAATTAAGATACCAAAGAGGGGCCATTGGTTTTCTAGAAGGTCTCTTACACAAAACCCCTTTCAAATACATTTTGATATGAGAATGCACTGAAAGAGGAGGCTCCATGGGCAGATATGCCGTAATGGACAATAAATGAGCCCTGATAGAGGAATAAGAAAGGCCATAGGATAGTAACTCCCACACATGTAAAGACAGAGATCTTGGAGAATTCCTTCTGAATTTTCAGAAGTACCCTGGGTATTAGTGGAAGGGGTGCAAAACTACACAGGAATATTCCTGTCCAATGAAAAGAAAAGAAAAGTAAGAAAAGGTATCTGTCATCTGGGCCTTCTTGCATGGAGACATGGAGCAGAATTTTGCCAGCTGATTGTTCAGAGAGGAGGCAAAAAGGTCTACTTGAGGAACTGGATGGATCAAATTTTGGAAGACCCTGATATAGTTTCCATTTATGAGAGACTACCCTTGTCCTGTTCACTTTGCCTGCCACCCAGTTTTGCTCTGATGGAATGCAGAATGCCTACAGAGTGAGACTGTGTTGTGAATCTAGAGCCAAAGATACATGGCAGTCTGCAGAGGGGGGTCTGGCCTGGTTCCCCCTTGCTTTCTGATGTACCACATGACCATGGTTTTGTCTGTAACAACTTGAAGAGGTCCAGGGACCAAAGATGATTCAGTGAGTTGAGTGCCTTGATCAGGGAAAGCATCTCTTTTATATTTATATGCTTGCATCTGTCCTTGATGTCCCACACACCTTGCACTTTTATCCCTCCTGAAACTCCTCCCCAACCAAAGTCCAAGGTGTCTCTGGTGACTGACTGCTTTGGAATAGGGAGGGAGAAAGGGAGACCTGGATTTAGAGATATCTGTTGTCTCCACCACATGATTTCCCTTCTGACAAACCCCAGCACTGAGATTTGAAAAGACAAGGGGTGTTGGTGCTGGGACTTCTACATCTTTCTCATGTAGAGTCTTGCCAGGGGTATCATGAGAATCATAGAAGCCATGAGATCCAAAATCCTGAGAAATTCCTTTGTAGTGACTAAAGTCTGAGTGGACAAACCTAGATATAGCTCTATTTTTCCTGTGGAAGAAAAGCTCTTTCAATTGTGGTGTCTAGTTGACATCCCAGAAACACAATCCTGTGAGAAGGAGTTAAGAAAAACTTTTGTATGTTGTCTTGGAATCTCAGCTTGTGTAAGACATCTCTCACCCAAGAAAAAGATTCCCCACACTTTGAAAACGACTCTGCAAAAATAGGCAAGGTGTCTAAATATGGAAAACTGTGGATACCTTGTAGCCTGCAATAAGCTATAAATGGAGCTTTTCTGATAGTCCAAAGGGTAAGAACTGGCCTGAAGTCTGGATAAAGAGAAATTTGATGATAAACATCTTTTAAATCTAATATTACAAAGAAACTTGAATGAGGAAGAACAGGTAACAGGTTGTGAAATGAATTCATTTTGAATTTGAGTACTATCACAAAACAGGTTTAGGAAAGAAAGATTCAGAACTGGTCTCCAAGCACTTTCCTTCTTTCTTTGGCACTAAAACATCCTTAAATAAAACCCCTTTCCCACCTGGAAAGGGGGAAGAGGTTTTTATTAATCCCTGGGACAGCATGTGATGAAGAACAAGTGGAAATAAGAGAATCTGGTCTGGGGGATGAGAAACTACCTCCTGGAAATAAAGATCTTCCTCCCACTGCCATCTGTAACCTTATAGGTTCATAGGTAGGTACTAGGCTATCTGCCCGAGGACATTTATAAGCCTAGCCAGAGTGTGTCAGCTTTCACCACCCCATTGATTAATTAACTGAGCCTATGTCAAGAAGTGCCAATGAAGTGATCCCAGGGCTGTATTTTCTGTTACCCATCCACTCGTCAGGGTTTCTCTTGAAGAGTGTTAGTGAGGGGCTCTGCCTAATGTAGTTAGGAATTTTGTTCCAAAGCATGGGGAGTCTCTGTGACAGGTTGTGGCGAGGTTTAGCTCACTAGAGCGAGTGGCCCGCAATGACTTGATTCTGAGTTGGACATGGCTTTGTAAGTCAGGCAGAGATCACCTCTGAGTAAGAGATATGCCACTGAGTACAGCTGGAGCTTTTCCAGTCGGGCTGCATAGAACATATGTTTGAGACCAGTAATCCTCTTGGTGAGGTACTTTTGTGGTCTTTCCAGCTGTTGGAAGTGTCTTGTGAGGTACATCCCAAATGGGGCATTGTACTCTATGATGGGTCTGATGAATGACGAGTAGAGGGGCACTATAACCTCTTTATTTCTAGATGTGAACCCTTTAGTAATTAGATGGGCTACATAGAAGGATTTCCTAACTACTTTGGCAATATGATTGTCAAAGGAGAGATTACTATCTACCTGGGTCCCCAGATCTCTTATTACATCTTCTGTATTAAGGGGGCTGCCACCTATGTGGTAATTCATAGGTGTTAATCGACGAACTTGGTTAGCCATAGTCCTCCTGTATTTGCCTGTACTTCTGAGAAGTATATGCCAAACAGTAGGGGTCCCAGGACCGAGCCTTGTGGGACACCACTTGTGACTGGTTTAGAGTCGGACCTGGAGCCCGCTATTCTTACCGTGTGAGTTCTGTCTGTAAGCCAGTTGGCAACCCATCTCGTGACGTATGGGTTATGTTCAGGCTGGTGAGTTTTTCTATAATTCCCGAGTGGGGAATGGTGTCAAAAGCCTTGGCGAGGTCAAGGTAGGCTGTGTGAACTACCTTCCCCTCATCTATGGCCTTGGTGACTGTCTCGAAGAAGTCAACCAGGTTTAGTAGGCATGATCTACCCTTAACAAAGCCGAACTGGGTCAGGTCAAGTGTTTGGAGGCTCCCAATGTCTTTGTTAATGAGTTCCATGATGGTGCGCTCCATAGCCTTGCAGACCAGGCTAGTCAGACTTATGGGGCGATAGTTACCAGGGACAGCTATGGCCCCTCCTTTGTGGAGTGGAATAACCGTTGCTTTGCGCCATTCTATGGGCACGTAGCCTGTGGAGAGGCTGAGGTTGAACAGTGTGTTTAGGTGAGGAGTTAGTTCATTCTGTAGTTCGTGCAAGACGCAGCCTGGGACACCATCTGGCCCCATTGACGCTGTGGTTTTGGCTTTTGAAAGGGCTGTTTTCACCTGTGCGTCTGTGATTTCCGGGACACTACACTTTTCCGGTATTGCTGTTGGCCCTGTTGGGGGTGAAGTTTGCACTGAATCTATCTGCCAGGATGTTGGCAATATCAGTGGGTTCAGTATATTTTGTGCTATTTTGCACTAGCTCAGAGCATATCTGCGAGTTGCCGCTTAGATTCTTGACATAGCTAAAGAAGGCTTTGTGGTTATCTTTCGAATCCTTGGCTATTTTTCTTTCGAAGTTAGCCTTGGAGGATTTTATGAGAGACCTTAGTTAATTACTGATACTGATCAGGGATGTCTTTCTTTCTTGGGATTTGCTTTTTTCTGAACTAGTTTTCTCCTTCTATTGTATAGCCTGTCTATGGCAGGGGTCCACCAGACTGGTTTCCTTCTCTTAGGGGAGTGAGTCTTGGTTTTGCTAGGGATGGCACGATCCATGCATCCTTGTAGGTGCTCATACAGTGCATTTGTAAAGGTTCCTGCATCTTGGACATTGTCATCCTTTAGCATGGGGGCTCTGAAACTTACCACCTTTGTCTTAAGTAAGGTGAAGTTTGCTATAGAAAAGTTTTTCACTGTGGGTTCCTTTGTTGGAGGTGGTGGTGTGGTGTGGACATCCAGAGTGATTAGTTTATGGTCTGATCTAACTGGTGACGGGTTGACCTCTGGTGTGGAACACCTGTCGCCCATGTTGGTGATTACCAGGTCCATTATGTTTTTACCTCTGGTAGGGGAGTTTACCAGTTGATCCAGAGCATTTGAGTTGATAAATTCCAGGAAGTGCTGGACCTGGGAGTTTGAACTTGAGTAGTTTTCCCAGTTAACGGTAAGGTAATTGAAATCGCCCAATATCAGGGTGTTCGGTAGGACCTTCATATTTTCCAGTGTCTCCAGAAAGACGGAGTGGTGGTCCTGGGCCATGGAAGGTGATCTGTAGTAGGCCATAATTTGCATTGCAGATTTGCCTGATGTTAGTTGCACATGGATGATCTCGGAGGTATCATGCTGCGCTACTAACCTGGAGGTGTAGGTATGTTTGATGAATATGGATACACCCCCTCCTTTTGTGTTTTGGTCCATGTTCTGTGGCTGAAATGTGTGGTATGAGTTGTAGCCTGGTAGTGCTGGGGTGCTCTGTGGAGCCTTGAACCAGGTTTCAGTTACTGCACAGATGTCGATGTTCTCCATACTAAGGAGTGCTTCGAGCGGGTGCATTTTGAGATTTGATCTCCTGAAGTTGAGTAGCATAACCCTCATTTTTTTATTTGTGCTGTTTACGGAGGTGGGTTTGACTTTTAAGCCTTGCCTAAAAAAGGCACTATGGGGGCAGCAAGACCCTTGGACTATATTCAAAAGCCTAGGGGTGACAGGTGCAAGCCGTCTCTTGTGAAGCAAAGAGGCCTGTCTAGCATGTCGTCCCAGGCTGACAGACACTGGATCCCCTTTGAATGACACCAGAAGCTTAGCCAACTGTTGAAATTGATAATTTTTTTCTTTATACTGCGGTATCATTCTTGGTGAGGGCAGTATGCTGCTCAGGGTCAGGGTCATACCTGCCTGGGCTACATGATCAAAGAGCTCTTCCATGTCTTGATGAATGATCTTCAGAATCCATTTGTCTGAAACTATCTGTTGCTAAAGACAAAAGTGGAGATTCAGGCCTTCTGAAAGACAAAAGGGGCTGCAAAGGTGGGAGGAGGTAAAGTCTCTTAAACAGTCATTCTGACTTATTGAACTGTCTTTGGTTTTGGGAGTTTCCACAATTCTTCTTGGAACTCACTTGCTATTTCTTCTTAAACATCTGCTTACCTGCATTTTGTTGAGACTGTTTATTTTGTTTCTTATCGAAACTGGATGAAAAGTTGGAGAATCCCTTAGAAAACATGGAAAAGGAGGAGTGAAAATCTTGAGAGATTCCCTGTACCAGCTGGTCCCTTTCATCATACATTTTTATCACCTTTGCAGCAGTGGGTCCAAAAACTAAATCTCTTTGCAAAGGAAAATTTAAAATTTCATATTTGACATCATTTAGGAGGTTTTGAGAATACAGCCATGCAAACTTCCTCAAAACAGTACCAGTGGCCATAGCCCTTGAAAAAGTATCAGCAGTCAAACCAACACTGTATCCAATAGAAGAAATTAAATTATTTAAGGCAGATTTTTCCTCACTAGAAGAAACTGCAGGTAAAACATTCCTCATACTTTCACAATTAGTCAGAACAAACCTTAACATATGAGCCTGACATTTGAAAATTTTGAAAATCAAAGTTGCAGATGCGTACATTTTTTTCCCCACTACATATCAATAATCTTCCCATCTTTATCATAGAGAGTAGGATTGGAATTAGCTAAGTGTTGTTAGGAGCAGCAGCAGGATCAGGTTTAGGAACTAAAACTAATGTCTTTTGGCTTTTCCCGGTTAGGGGTCGCCACAGCAGAACTCCGGTCCACTACTGATTGGCAGTGGAATTTTACAATGCCGAGGTGCCTGCCTGATGCCCAGCCTTCAAAGAAGGCACACCCATTCACACATGCACCTACCTGCATGTCTTTAAACGTCAGTCGACCTCGGAGAGGACATGCAGACTCCACATAGAAGGCGCTCCAGCCGAGAATCGAACTGGAGAACCTCTTGCTGTGAGGCAACAACGCTAACCGCTGCACCACCGTGGCCTAACTATACATAAAATTAAAAGACTGAGGGACTTTATAGATCCTGTCTGCCTTTTTAGTGGCAGCAGGCAGGCTGTCAGGAAAATTGCAAATTGCAGGCCAGTAACACACACATCCTCCAAAGCTGATAGAGCTGGAGGAAAGGATGCAGGTTCTACAAATTCCTTCTGTATCAGCTCAGTATTTTCTGAGGGGAAAGAAAAACCTCAGTGTACTCTCACTGAAAACACTGGCACATTCTAAACATAGTCTGAGAGAAAGAGAACCCTCCCAATAGGAAGAGTCAAAAACTGAGTTCTCGAGTCTGAATCAGAAATTTGAGGAAAACAACTTGTATCTGTCCCTGAATCTACCTATCCAGATTCAAAATCTTGAATCTTTTCAGGAAATGTGGAATCCCTCTTTCTTCTACCAGAAATTACTTTACAAGAAGGATCAATAGCCTGAATTAAACCCTAAGCCAGACCCAGTAAACTATTCTTCTCTAAGGAAATTTGAGGAGTAGATACATGCTTAGTTCTCTATTTCTTTTTGACAGGAAACTGGGTCCAAAAGTGTTATTAATGGCAATAACCGATTCCTCAGGGATGGTCACGGCATTCTGTCAAAACAGGGAAGTCTTCCCAGTTCCCTCTCCCAGGATCAACAAAACTGTCTCTACCTTACCCACCGAGGGGACCCCAACAGCTGCAGAAGACATTGCTAACCCCCCAGTCCATAGTGGTTGTAGGTGCTACACCAGAGGGATCCAGGGTAAAAGAGGAGTGGCCTTTGGTACAACTAATGACCATTTGCGTCTGAGGCAAATTACTAGCTTGTTTTACTGTTTGCTTAACTTTTTCTATTTCTTTTTGTCACTGAAAGAAGGACAGACTGTGGGACCTGCAGACCGTTCCACAGTCAGATTAAAAGTGGTGTCTCTTTGATCCCCAAAACATGCAAAGAAACAAAAAAAAATGCATTTACTGTAACACAAACTAAGTGCTTTGGTCCTCTATATGAACATGAACTTCATCAGAGTTGAGCTTAGTTTCTGTTACATTAAACATGTTTTTGGGATCAGTTTGTTTTTCACACAGAAGGCTGTCAGACTTCTGGTAATGGTGCCTTTTTCCTGGGGAAAACAAGCAGCAAATTTCAGTAAAAAAAAAAAAAACTCTTTAAAAGTCACTTTTTTCAAACACAAACAAGTAAAAAGCACTTTAAATCACTCTGCCAGCCCTACAAGTAAAATGAACACAATTTCTCCACAGAAAAATAGTTTTCAGGGACTTCCAAGATGGCTGCACACTGATCAACTGCATAACTTCAGCTCTCCCAGTCTGAAACCAGAAACGGAGTAAAAAGAGTACCACTATTTTGTTTTTTTTTTTTGGTAAAATTCAGTTACTGGCTAGTAAATATACTGCTTGGATGCCAGCAAAGAAAAAAATTTGGAAAACCTGAAAGAAAATCAACCAGAAGAGGTCAACAAAAAATACTGTCTGGGAAGGATTCTGCGGCTATTCAGCAAAAAGCAGCTCAAGCTTCAGCTTTGGTTCAAGAGACGGCTTCCAGAAATTTACAGGAAAAAATAAATCAAAATAAATGAAAAACTAGAGAAGCATATCAATTCAAACAATGAAAGGCTGGAAAAATAGAAGAAGCTTTAACTAGCCATTCAGATGAACTGATAAAATTGCAAAAAATCAGAGGTTGACATGAAGAAAAAGCTGGCTGAATATGAGATTTCTCAAGAGGAACTGTTTAAAAAATAGAGGTAGAAGCCAGAGCGTGCAGAAAAAAAATAAGATTTTCTTCTGTACCAGAGAAACTGGAAGGAACAGACTATTAATTTTATGAAACCACAAATAAGCAACTGAACTAGTACAAAGCAGAATCTGTTAACTGAAAGGGCACATTGAGTGTATTCTCCAAACCTAGCCATGACAAAGTAGCCAAAACTTATATTAGTAAAGACGCAATCGTACCAGCACAAAGAGCTAATCCTGACAAAACTGTGGCAGAAGGGCAAAATATTAAAAACTGGAGACATCAGAACGTTTGTAGAAAATGATTATTTACTGTACACCAGGCAGAAGAGAAGACGATTTATCCCAGAAATCAGGGAATGTTGAGAAGCAAGTGTGAGAGTCAAGTTGCTGTATCCAGCTGTCTTCAAAGTGTTTTTTTTTCCTTAGAGGATCAAAACCATTTTTTTATACAGAACATGCTAAAGAGGAAATAAAAAAGTTTACCCAACAAAAAGTGAATCAGCATGCAGAAGGGGACTCTACATTCTTGTAAAGGTAAGGTTCACAGAGAGACTTTGCCAATTAAACATTTTCCAATGTTCCAAAGAAAAATGACAGGCAGAAAAAAGCACAGGAGTTGACTAGAAGAATCAGCAGTACCTTGGACTTGAACCAGAGTCTGGTGCTGGGAGATGGAGATGAATAGAAAAAACCAACAACTCTGAAATTGGTGAATAAATGGGAGACTATAAAGCATCTTACCACATTTGTGAAACATGGTTTTGCAAGAAAAAAAAAGCTGGAAAACACTGGACTTTTGTTGACTTTCTTAAACATGTGGGTGAACTGTTAAGCATATACTTCACTTTATATTACTAATGTCTAGAAGGACACTAAAAAGAGAAAACTACCTGTAAGTACAACAAATTTTGTTCTTATTAGTATTTGTATAAAACATTTCATGATATAAACTGCATGCTATATACAGTGAAATAGTTTTGAGTGGGGTGTAGTCAGGGGTATTTTAAATGTGGGGGGAAGTCTTTTGATGACTGTTGTATGTGTTAAGGATATTAAAGTAAAGAAAAATGGTTTTCAGTTACTTTAAACAACGTTTAAACTGACTGGAAAAAAGAGAGCTCCTATTTAAAAGTAGAGTACAGTCTTTTGACAGTCCATTAAAACACAAACTCTTCGCTTTAAAATAACTTTCCTGAAGAGGAAAGTATTAATAATAACAAAAAATACTGAATGGAAGCTTTTTCCCCAAAGGGAACTTATCTGCCCAGCAAAGGATCAGCAAAAGCCAACCATTGATACTCAAAAGCCTCACAGGAGCATACTCTTCTGCAGTAGGAAATCTCTGATGGGCTTGGCACCCAAATTTGTATGTTAGTCAGTTCAGCTTGAGCTGCCAGAGAGTTTGATTGCATGGATGGTGCCCTGAAACTTTGGAAGCTGGCCAGCTGTTACATCCTTGGCAGTATATAACTCATACAATTAAGGCTACTGCAGGTGTGATAAATATGTTGAACATCAACAGGTTTTGTATCAACATGCAGTTTTCTGAACAATAAGAAGTGTGAAACTCTAATGTCTGGCATTACTGGCTGGCTGTAATTCTTTGTGATTCATCAGAAAATCAAAACTTTTATGAGGGCAGGGCAAAAATATAAGGCAAGATCAGGGAAGTTCTGCAAAATTCTGGACTGCTGAGAGGTGTGCCTTCCATATTTCATTTTATACTTATTAAATACTTGGACCTCTCTAATTTCTCACTAAATATAACAGCAAAAGAAGAAGCAGGAGAAACAGAACTAGTTAACAAGACTTTTACAGGAAAACTTTCAGATGTTTAAGTCTTTTGGTTAAAGTTTTCTTAAACGTAGCACAAGGTTGTCATTTATTTACAGTATGTTGTTTTAAACAAAACAAGTATCTAACATGGAAATCTTTAGGTGGAATTTTAAAGCCAGAAAAGCATTTGTTGGTAAATTTGGTTGGGGATGTCTTTAGCAAAATCTTTAAAAAGGAAAGAAAAATCACCTAGAATTTTGAAGAAATGTCTCTGGACTAAAAGTCACTACTGCTGTGTCAGACGTGGGCCAGAAAGCAACCAATAGACACTTGCAGTAATACAAAGTAAACTTTTACTTCAGGATGGAAAAACATGGGAAAAGGTGTAAAAGATTGCTTTTACAGCTGGACTGCCCTCTAATATCCATGGTATAAGAATGCAGCAGTACACCCATATGAACATCTTACTGCTGAAAAACTCAAGACCAGAAGACTGTTGTTCAGCTTCAGCTATAACCAGTCATAGAATGGTTCCTACAACAATGAACCTTATGATGAACATTATATGTCCTCAATAACCTTGAAAGAAATTATTTCAATGAATATGATCTACAGTCTTTCCCTATATTAAATACAGTATTTATTTATTTGTTTTAATTTATTTAATACATTTGTTAACTAAGGGAATGAAATAGCCAACAGATCCTTTCCAGTCGTGACCTGGGCCCAATAGATGTGAATAATGAATACAAAACAAAACTTTTACTTGACATTATTAGGCAACAATAAGTAATTGCATAACAATTACAAAATCACTAATTAAAACAGAACTCCTCCATAAGAAGTCTGATTTGAAATGTGAAAAAAAGTCTTATGTCATCTGGCTTCATGTTAAGTATATAATTGTGT
The DNA here is from genome assembly GCF_019279795.1 of Protopterus annectens. NCBI lineage: Eukaryota > Metazoa > Chordata > Ceratodontiformes > Protopteridae > Protopterus > Protopterus annectens. The sequence goes on along the minus strand of NC_056732.1, from coordinate 1,017,195,372 downwards.
GACAATTATAAGAAATATAAATTAAGCTGTAATATATTTTAAAAGTGGTAACTACAAACTTCCCTCCCATCAAAAAATTTCCAGAGGAGATTAAAGTAAAGACTTCAAAACAAGATGTGCACAGAATTAACAACTGATACATTTCCTTTTGTTTGTTTTAATTTACTGACTTTTAATACTGCAGAAAACAGTCATCAATTGTAGAAACACCCACACACAAAGCAGAAGAAATGAACTTAAAAAAGTTAAACACAATTCTATAACAGCATATCACAGACAAATATATTACTCTATGCACAAACAGCATACATTTAAAAACAAACAGTAAAATGTCCAGCAGAGCTTTAAATATTGTTTGAAAATATTTTAAAATACCATAGTATTTTAATTAAAAGTTAAATCTTCAGAAGAAACAAAATATCTCAAAAGATTTCAACACGCCAATTCAATGTAAACTTTCCTGAGTTTACACTAACCACTGGAAGTGGTCCAAAATGTTGAAATACATATCTGGACACAAAACACTTATAAATACTTTTAAACACAAATCCAGAAAATTAATCTCACAGTGTTTTGGGGGTAAAATAACAAATTCCAAGCTGACATCAAGTCAGTAAGTTTGTTTTCTATATTCTTCAAACAAAGTAAACAAGACTGTGAATATGTCAGCAGTTTAGCAAGTAACAAGCACTCTCTCATATTTGATGCTGAAGAGATCAGAAGACAGTGATTCTGTTCCCATACCGAGGGCTTTGGTTATCTATACAATACTGATACTGTAGTGCAGCATAAGGGAAGTGCTGCTTCTGAGGTGTCATCCTTCACATGAGACATTAAACTGAGGTTCCCATTTGCCTGATCTGGTGGTAGCTCAGACAGATGCAAAAGATCCTATTATTTATTAACGAGAGTAATTAAACAATAACCTTTTTTAATATCATCTCAAACAAGCAAAACAACATACATTATACAGATAAAAAAGTATAAGCAAGCATACAAAAATGTGAGAATACCCAAGCATAATTAGAATAAATAATATATCCCCTAATCTTTACACCACACCCAGTATATATTTATTTTTCTTTAGGATGAATGAAATGCCCTACATAATGCCCTACATAATGCTGCACAGAAGAGCCTTCCACCAATACCAACACAAGTCATAAGTATCCTGTCGATTATTTCAACAGAACTAGGATGTACAGTTTCATAGCAACCATACTGTAAAACAGGAAGGAGTACAGAATGGAAAAAAGGGAGACTTTAAATGAACAGCAAAAAAGAAACTATAACCCCTGTGTCTTATTACACAAAAAGAAACAAAGTTTAATCTTGCATATAACTCTACATCCAAATGCATAAGAAAGTTGCTCTGATTGCTGTTTATAGTGCATGCTTCCTCCAACTGTCACTTTGCCCAAAGGCAGCACCCAAATAAAATCTTTCCAATTAAATAACTGAATAAAAATTTTGAAAAATGTTGTGTAAGTCTAATACTCAATGAGTTTCATAAATCAACCTATACATTAAAATAAAAGAACGCCATAATAGATAAGTATCAGGCCTTTCTGTATCCCACTGTCTAAACTATTTAAAATAAATCCTTGAGATGACATCTTCGGGTCTATATTAGATAAACAAAAGCTTATCTAAACGAACGTTGCAATGACTGAAAATCCTGGAACTCGAACTCGCAATTGTGGGGGGCTTTGCCCCCCCATACCCCCCACTAAATATATATTCCAACTCCGAGGTCACACTACAGTGAGGAAAGGGCAAATATTCCGATCTTCACTGTACTGTGATCTCACAAAAACCATATTGAGGTCATGGATTTTCGATCATTGCTGCATTCGTTTAGATAAACATTCGTTTATCTAATATAGACCAGAGATCTTCTAATTCCCTATTTCTCTTTCCCTGCAAAACAGAAATTAGTAAATTAGTATATGAAAGAGAACGCAGATCTCCTTAAAAAAATGAGCTTTCAAAAAAAGGCCAAAAGGAGTATGGAATGAATCAATTCTTGTTGTTTGTGGGACACAGTAAAGGACTACTCTTTTTACGGGATTCAAATAAAAACTCAGAAGAAAAATACAAAGCTAGAACTGACTACTTCAAATCAATTGGAAGAGGTAAAACCCACCAAAGTAACTCATCTACCAAACCAAATCTCATTCAATAAAAATCTTTGGAAATGGCAATAGCATGTATGCAAAAAAGAAAAAAGCTACAATATATTTCATAGAAGCTAATCTTCCACTATTTTCCATACAGAACATCTGGACATCCTATGAGAAAGCCTAACAGTGAAATACAGCTGGAGGAAAATAATGCAATGCTGATAGCATCTACTGTACCAAAGCCAATAATATTAGTCCTATTTATTGTCAAACCAACATATAACACTTTTGTTTTAAGCAATTAATCTTGCCAGAATCTACTCCAGAATCCATAATCTACTCCAACCAGACCACTAAGATCCAGCAACAAAAATCACTTGCAGATCACTAAAGCCAATAACGCTGCTGGTGAAGCACTATTCTCTTGCACCATAGCCAAATTATGGAACTCTCTCCCACCCACAATTACCTCCCTACCATCATGCACCCACTTCAAAACTTTACTAAAAGCTCACCTAAAAACATGCTGGCTATGCCCTTGCAACTCACACTCTAATATCACCCACCCCATCCAACCACTACCTTTCTTTCCACTCCACTAACTACCTTGATTATAGCAAGCTCAGATGCTCATAAGCCTAGTACTTATTGTACAACAGGAACTTCTTAATGTAACATTTGTTAATGTCTGGTATGTACTTCACAGATAAAGATTCTAGTTGTCTACTGATGTACTATGTTCTTCATCTGTAAATATGTTGTAAGTAATTGCTAAGTTAAATTGTTAATTGCTATGTAATCCAATGTAACTACTGTCTGTTTATTTTAACTGTGGAGCTTTTCTCCCCGGGCCTCCGCTGAAAATGGACCTACGTCCAGTCGGACACTCCCGGTCAACAAATGTAAATAAATAAATTAATTAATTAAACACCATCAGCCATTACAATATTATTCTTCAGAAGAAAGACCTTGTCTTATGCTTAATTGAGCAGAATAGGGATCACAACAGATGACCGTATGACTTTACAGGTAGTATAAAAAAACATTCCACTAAAGGGTCACCCTTGTCTTGTATCCTGACACATAGGAAGCTTGGACCCCAATTACCCATAAACTAGTGGCAACACTCAAAAGCATACTGGTCATGTTTGGAACCATCTTTATTTTACAATTTATTTATTTTCCTGGTGTACCCCTCATTACAAAGTTGTAAGTGATTTGCAAAAATAAACATTAGAGTGTGCTGTTTGACTTTTTAGTTTCGCTATTTACTCATTTTTTCTTTATAACCACACCTACACTATGCCATGGTAGGTACTGAGCAAAGATTTACATACATCTGCAAAGCGTTTTGGGGAATTAAAATTAAGTTATCTCCTTAGAGGAGCTGCATCTTGTTTATGTTATGGTTTCACTACTACATCATTATGTTCTAATTTTCAATGTGAGGTGTTCCATATGCAAGAACTACTTGAGAACTTGCTTTTCTAAGAAGAAAGAAACTAGTTCTGATGCATTTAACATGGAAATGCAGTAATCTGTACATTAATTTAGGTAGAGAAGCATTGTAGGTTCAGTCTTTCATGACGTCATGGTAGGGATTTTCAGCTCTGATTAAAATTTTCAGGGAGCAGTTTTTACCAACAAAATGAAATGCAAAAATAACTTTTAGTTATGTACTTACCATAACTTCGGATGTATGGGATCCATCTTGCCTACATTCATGACAGATGGGTTCGGAGCCGATCCATCGGCTCCGACTCGGCAACTAATACACTAGCACGAAGTCTCTCATTGGCTGGGCTACTCCCTATCCCAGGATGCACTACACCTGCTTCCCCAGATCTTGTTTGTTCGCTTTCATACATCCATGCAAACACAGAAAAACTAGTAGTCACTATAACCAACTAAAGTTTTTCAAGAAAGAACGCCAAGAAAAAAGGGACTACAACTCCTCTAAATCCAAATGGAAGGGGGAAGGAGGGTGGGTACTTATGAATGTAGGTGAGATGGATCCCATACATCCGAAGTTATGGTAAGTACATAACTAAAAGATGTAATGGGATCCTATCTCGCCTACATTCATGACAGATGGGACAGCGTCCGTAGCACCTACATCCCGGTGGCTCATTGGAAAACACTCCTGAGAACTGCGGAACCAAAGGAAGCTCTGCCTCGAGAAACCACATCCAATTTGTAATGAGAAATGAAAGTGTGCGGAGAAGTCCAGGTTGCTGCAGCACAAATATCATCTATTGATAACTTGGAGTGAAAAGCTACGGAAGTAGCCATTGCCCTAGTAGAATGAGCCTTGACTGGAAAGGGAGGTCTTTGTTAGCCTGTGAATAAATAAAAATGATACAATCTTTAATCCATTTAGATATGGAGGTTTTGTTACTGGTTGACCCAATTTGTTCACTGCAAAGGAAACAAACAATTGATTAGATTTCCGCGTTTGAGCGGTTCTATTCAAATAAAAACGCAGTTGTCTCTGTAGGTCGAATTGATGGAAAGTATATTCTGCGTTATTAGAGAATTCTGGAAAAAGACAGGGAGTTCTATAGTTTGTTGAATACAGAAAGAGGAGGCCACTTTTGGTATAAATGCAGGGTTTAATTTCAATGAAACTCTATGCTTGTGAAAAATCAAATAGGGAGGATCAGAACAAAGAGCTTGAAGTTCTGAAACTCACTGGCAGTCGTTATGGCTACTAAAAAGGCCGTTTTCCAAGACAGAAATTTTAAATCACAGGTAGCAGCTGGTTCGAAAGGACGGGCAGTTAGGGCAGCAAGAACCATATTCAAATCCCAAGTTGGGACAGGATGAGATAAAGGAGGCCTAAGGAGCCAAGCCCCTTTAAGGAAAGCCTTACAAAGTTTGTGAGACATCAATGAAGGTTCAAATGAAGCATGAAAATTAGAAATGGCCGCTAGCTGAACCTTAATGGTAGAAACTGAAGAGCCCGACTGAAAAAGGGAGGCCAGAAAATTCAGAACCTCCGATACTGGTGCAGTGAGAGGATCTATACCCGCTCTTGAGCCCAGAAGGCAAACCTTTTCCATTTACTGGAATAAAGTTTGATGGTGGAAGGTTTATGAGAAGAAGACAGCATGTGGACCACGTCCAGCGAAAGAGCATTGTCTCGGACTAAGGATGGAAGTGGAGTAACCATGCTGCCAACTTCAGGGACCTGAGAGACGGATGAAGCCGTCCTGACTGATGAGTCAACAGGTCTGGCACCGGATCCAGAAACCATGGACCTTCTATCGCATGCCTCTGTAGGAAAGGAAACCAAACTTGACGAGGCCAGTGCGGGCAATCAAAATCATCTCGCTCTCCATGTAAATGGCCTTCTGTATCACCCTCGGTAAGAGGGAAACGGAGGGAAGGCGAGAAGACCGGGGCCAAATGTGAGTCAGAGCGTCCCTGGGAATCTGTCCCTGAGAAGGAACAGTGTGAAGAACTCTCTGCATTTCGCATTGTGAGGGCTGGCAAACAGGTCGCAGCAAGGATGACCCCATCTGTCGAAGATTTTCGCAGCTATAGCCTGGTTGAGGGACCACTCGTGGGGTAAAAGAATGGTCCTGCTTAATCTGTCCGCAATCACATTGGACTTCCCCGGTATGTGCGTTGCCATTAGAAAGCGGTTGGTAGCTACCGCCCAGTGCCAAAGTCTCATGGCTTCTCTGCATAGTGGGTAAGACCTGGTTCCACCTTGCTTGTTTATGTACCATACCACCGACATGTTGTCGGATAGGATAGCAATCGGGCCCCGTGGGAGAGCGTGATGGAGAGCTTGGAGTACCAATAGTACCGCTCTCATCTCCAGGACATTGATATGCAAATGCGTTTCCTGGATCTGCCATGTGCCTTGGACCGACCTGTCCAGGTAATGACCCCCCCACCCTACCTGGGAGGCGTCCGTAGTCACAGTGGCAACGGCGTTGTGGTATAAAGGGTCGCCCTGGTCGAGATTTGATTGGAGAAGCCACCAATGCAGATCTCGACGGCAACTTTCCGTGATTATGATTAAATGGTTCAAGGGAAGTTCCTGATAAGACCATTGAACCGACAGTAGCCATTGTAAAATTCGCATGTGAAGTCTGGCCAAGGGAACTAAAAGTATGGTCGACGCCATCGAGCCCAACAGTTGTAGGATCCGATGGGCCGGGGCTCTTTGTAGGGGAGACAGGATTTGACTTGATCTTGTAAGACCTGAATTCTTGCTGCCGGTAAAAGGATTCTTTTGTGTCTAAGTCTGCGCCTATGAAAGTAATATGCTGAGATGGCTGTAGTACAGATTTTTGCAAATTGAATGTGATCCCCAAGAAACGCCCAAGGTGAACGTGGCTCTGAGCTTGGAGTAGTAGATGCTCGGAGGTGGCAGTAAGGAGCCAGTCGTCTAGATAAGGAAACACCTGGAATCCCAGACTTCTCAGGTGAGCAGTTACCACTGCCAGACACTTGGTGAACACCCTGGGGCTGTGGTGAGACCAAAGGGCAGTGCTCGAATTGGAAATGACTGACTCGAAGCGGAAGGCGTAAATGTCTCCTGGACTCTTGAGCTATGGGAATGTGATAGTAAGCGTCCTGGAGATCTATGGAGCACATCCATGCATCTTTTCCAGCAAAGGAAGAATAGATTGAAGAGTGACCATTCGAATTTGGACTTCTTTACAAACGATTCAATGAACTGAGGTCCAAAATGGGCCTGAAGTCCCCTGTCTTTTGGTACCAAAAATAATTTTGAGTAAGTTCCTGATCCGATCTGGTCGATGGGGACAGGCTGGATGGCTCTTTTTTCTAGCAGCTTTGAAACCTCTAATGCTGCCTGATCCCGCTGACTGGGTGGTACGTCCGGGATTTCCCTTAAAGAAAGGGGTTTGTTGAAGGGGATGATATATCCTCCGGTAATAATCGAAGCACCCACTGATCGCTTGTTATGGATTCCCAAGCTTGTGGGTGCGCCAAAGCGACCCCGACTGGCTCGGAGTTGCACAGTTGGGCAACAACTCAGGAACGCTGGTTGTATGAAGAACCACGAAAGGAATCGCGGTCTCCAGAGTTACGGGGCCTCTGCCACCTCTGGGCGGCGTCTTCCAAAATCCCCTGCCTCTGGAGGGGAATCACTGGGTGGAGTAGGGAAAGACTTCTGAGATTTTCTAAACCACATTTTCCCTCCTCTCCCAGCCTTGGGGTAAGGCCTAGAAGGAGCGGAAAATCGGGCCCCAACGGCAGTCAAAGTCTTGCCCTCCTGCTCGCACCGAGTTAGTGTGTCCTTCACCTTGGGTCCAAACAAAGATGACCCATCAAAGGGGCGAAGGAAGACTTGAAGGCCTCAACACAAGCGTAACCAGGCTTGTCTCCTGAGGGCAATGCCTGTTCCCGCTGCTCTACTCACCCCTTCGCCGTATGAAATGAGCCTCATGGACGAGTTAACAATAGAAAGAGGGTAGTCATCTGTGCGCCAACAGTCGGGCCAGCCTCAGGTAGGTTACCAACAAGAGAGTCATTTAGCTCTTTGAGAAGATCCCTTTGGAGCCTCGTAAAATGACATAAGTAGTTCAGCGACCGTAAGGCAAAGGCCGCTGAAGAGAGTACGCTTCCCACCTATCCATGCTCCTAGAATCCTTATTAGGAGGATGAATAGACGTCGAAGCCTCTGCCATGTCCTGCTGTGTGGCAGAAGCCACCACCAAAGCATCTACAGGCACACCCTTTGTGAGAAACTCCTTCTGGGGGGGGGGGGGGCTGACAAAAATTTATTGGGCCTCGCAGGCACCGGTTCCACAGAATCAGGGTGTTCCCACGCCCTTCGAGAAACCAAATCAAGGAGTTCATCAAAGGGCGGAGACACCCAGGAGGCGGAAGGCTGGGCCCCAAAGGCCTTGAGGAAGACTGACTCCTCAGCTGAAGGGGTTTTGGCTTGCCAGTCACCTCTCTGTCTCCGAATCTCCAGGATGTCTGAGAAGGAGATATCATCCGAAGATAATTTGGGAGACCCTTCTGCGTCATTGTGGTCAGTATCCGATGTAACAGACTCATCTTGGGAGTCTACGTGCTTCCTCTTACACAGTTTCTTCCTTGGTGGTTCGTCCGAAGCAGATTCGGACGGACCACCCGGAAGAAGGGAACCGCCGATGGGGGTATCCTCAGGCCCTGGGGCGCCGCTGGCGGGGGGCTGCAACAGAAGAGAGGCAGCAGTGTCCAATTCTAGGGATGGTGAGGTAGAATCTTGTTGAACCGGCAAAGACATGGCTACCTCATGACCTCAAAGGCCGGACCTCCAGAATCCAAGGAGGTCGCTGGTCTAGAGGCCACGATGGCACCAGGAATTCCAGCAGCCGATGCTCCAAGAGGAAGACTAGGTACCAAGCACCCAAACCTAAAGTGTTCCCTTCGCTGAAGAAGTCGCAGTGCCAAACCCTGAACCGGAGGACATGGTAGGAAGCACAGTCGGAACCGAGAGGCCTGTAAGGGGTCTCTGCTCCGACCGTATGGCTCCACATTGCTCCACCACCACCGCTCCAACGGCTCCGAAGAAGTTGGAGGAGGAATCAAATGTGTTGGAGGAGGGATCGGCTCCGAAGCAAACTGTGCTGGAGCCGAGACCATTTTAGTAAACACTGGAGATTGGAATAGCCTCTGTAAAACCCTATCCAGGTCCGAATCTGAAAGTCTCGAGGATTTAGAGGAGGTAGACACTCGAGAAGACTTTCCTCTCGGATCCGAGAGAGAAGGGGACCGGCTCCGAAACGGCTCCAATGCTATTGGCGCCGACTCCACCAAAGCATGGACCACCATCGGCACCGAAGGAGCCTTCTTCAGAGCCGAGGGGGAAGAGTCTGAGCTGCACACTTCCACCGGCTCCGAAGCCATTGGAACCGATGGAGGTGATTCACCTCTCGATACTCCCACTTGCGGCTCCGAAGGCAATGGAGCTGAAGTAGGAGATATCGAGGCAGCACCTACGACCCTCGGCCCCGAAGTCAGTGGAGCCGAGGAAGAAGAGGTCAATTCTGTCTTTTTAGAAGTCGGCTCCGACGGACTTGTCGGTGCCGACGATCTTTTCTTTTTGGAAGCAACAGGTGGATTTAAGGCTTCCTCAAAAGAAGGTTTGATAAGTCCTTTCAATATCAACTTGTTCTTGCGTTCTTGAAGAACTCTAGCGGAGAACGCATGACAGACGCTACAAGTCTCTTGCAGATGTTTCGGCCCCAAACAATAAACACAGATTGAATGACTGTCTGTAATGGACATCTTGTAATTGCACCGAGTGCATTTTTTAAAACCTGACTTTTGTTCCTTAGACATGATACAAGCCACAACAAGTAAAAAACTCTAAGGAAATCTTACTCAACAAGTATAGCACTATACACAAAAAAAAAAAAAAAAGCGCCAACTGAAAAGCCTTGAGACACACTGGCGAAAGTTTACCTCACAAATAGAAAACAGTTAAACGCCCAAAGCCCTCTAATTTAAACGGGCTTTGCCCGAAAAACAACTAACCACAAGTTAATTAAACCTAATAGCACTCAAAGGTAGGGCAAAGGCCCTCTAACTTAAACGGGCCTTGCCCGACAGAATAAATCAAATTTTGGAAACACTCAAGCACTCCAACAAAACTTAAGAAATAGTAAGAAATAGTAAGCAATAGCTGTTAAAACAGCTGTTTGGTTTATATAGACAAAAAATTCCCTAGGTCAAGGACCAATAAGGTTAAAAGAACCACTTAGCTCCAGCCAAGTCGAGACCACGTCCAGCTTGTTAAGCGGCAAACGAGATCTGGGGAAGCAGGTGTAGTGCATCCTGGGATAGGGAGTAGCCCAGCCAATGAGAGACTTCGTGCTAGTGTATTAGTTGCCGAGTCGGAGCCGATGGATCGGCTCCGAACCCATCTGTCATGAATGTAGGCGAGATAGGATCCCATTACATCACACTTTTTGCATCCAAAACTATATAAACTTGGCATTGTAGATGGTGAGGAGATAATATGCAGCTCCAAAGGTTCATTACTTAACACCTGCTTTTGAACATGACCAATACACTTTAAGACAGCCTCTGCACAGAAAAAGAACATGCTAAACAATGGGACGTAAAACCAAATTTAAAACATAAAACCCATAACATAGAATGAGAAACTGAATAAAATGCTTTTGAAATGTCATAAGACGACAGATGAAGATCAAGGTCACCAAATAAAAAAGCACCCAGACCATAATAATTCCGTAATTACTACTGATTAATGCAGTGGGTCTTCAGTTAGTTGTCCCTCTTCTTCTACAGAGACCATAGTACACTATACAAGATGCATTTATCCTTGAATATAATAATATACATTTCATTCTGAACTAGTAAGAAAACACATTTAGTGAGAAAGAGCTGTGGACTTATAAAAAGAATAATCCATACCATCATACTGTGGAGAACTAGAAGTTTGTAACCTGGTTAATACAAAATACATTTCAAGGAATGGAAAACCAGTGTCTGATCATGGCAGCAGCAAAATGTAAAGACTGAACACTCCATTGTCTCTGAAAAGAAGGGTATACATAGAATATACTTTAGAAACATCAGAACTGGCAAATACATAAATATATTCTTGGTTGCTTAACAATGTCCTGGTATCACTCAGTAAACCGTCCATAAGTACACTCTGGCTAGGCTTATAAATGCCCTCAGGCAGATAGCCTAATACCTACCTATGAACCTAAGTAATACTTTCCACATAAATAAAAAAGCAAAAACTTATCTCTTTTTGACCATGTATAAAAAGAAGTTATGTTCTTACCATAATGTTCCATGTGTGTTGTCCATCATATCCTTTATTTTCACTTGTGGGCCGGATCCGATGTGTTGGATCCGTCTCGGCCAATATTCCAGCTCGAGGCCTTCAGCAAAGCTCGTGGGCTATATTTTTACCTATCTATATGATTACCTTAGATCGTGTTTGCCCCCCCCCCCAAAGGTGCATAAATAAGAGTTACATTGTAACTAGAATATTAATATATATATATATATATATATATATATATATATATATGTGTGTGTGTGTGTGTGTGTGTATGTATCTTCTCCCCTGAAATATATATATGTGTATGTACAATGCAATTGTCTTTGCCACTAGTGTACCAGGAGTCTAGGCAGGGGGAGGAGGGAGGGTTCTGAAAATAAAGGAAGACATGGACAACGCACATGGAACGTTATGGTAAGAACATAACTTTTTAATGTGATGCTGTCAATCCCGCCTTTATTCTCACTTGTGGGACCACGTCCCTAGGAACAGAACTCTTCGGTGGCTCAAGAGAGAATATTCCTCAGGACTATAGAACCAAAAGCTGCTCTACTCCTGGAGGTCAAATCTACTTTGTAATGAGTGATGAAAAGTATGAGAGTTGGCCCAAGTAGCTGCTGCACATATATTATCCAGAGGTAGTCTAGCATGAAAAGCTGTAGAGGTGGCAACAGATCTAGTAGAGTGGGCTTTAGTACCATTTGGAAGGGTCTTGTTATTAGAATTGTAAATATAGGATATACAAGATCTTAGCCATTTGGATAGTGTGACCTTAGAAACTGGGTAGCCTTTCTTTGTATCTGAGAATGAAACAAAAATTTGGTCTGACTTCCTAACTTCCAAAGTACTGTGTAAATAAAAACATAATTGCCTATGAACATCAAGTAAGTGCGAAGAATATTCTCCTTTATTTTGAAAACTGGAGAAGAAAACTGGAAGGTCAATAGACTGGTTCAGGGTATTTTCTGTAACCCACCTTGGGTAGGAGAGATGGAGTGGTGCGCAATGACACCCTATCTTTGTGAAATATTAGATATGGGGGTTTTATGGACAAAGCTTGTAATTCAGATACCTTTCTAGCAGAAGCAACTGCCACAAGGAAAAGGGTTTTCCATGAGAGATACTTCATATTGCATGTGGCAGAAGGTTTAAATGGAGGACGTATAATGTTTGTTAAAATGAAATTTAGATCCCAAGAAGGTATTGGGTGTTTAAGAGGAGGCCTTAACATGACAGTGCCAAAAAGGCTTTGCAAAGTCTATGAGCCATGATTGGGCGGTCATTATCTCCCACATGAAAATTAGAGAGTGCCGACAGTTGACCTTTCACTGAAGCTGCTACTGCTCCATCATTGAAGATATCTGCCAAAACCTTAAGAATAATACGAACTGGTGCTGTAAAGGGAACTATGTTTTTACTGTTAGCCCATATTACAAATTTCTTCCACTTGGTTGTATAAAGTTTCCGAGTGGACAATTTATAAGACCATAAAATTATATGATTGACTGGAGAGGACAGGGATGGAAATCTGGCAATTAAGGGAACTGAAGCAGCCAAGTTGTTAATCTCAAAATGTCTAGGTTGGTTCAAATGGGGCAAGTGTTAGCTTCTCTAACACAAAATTAAGATACCAAGGAGGGGCCATTGGTTTTCTAGAAGGCCTCTTACACAAAACCCCTTTCAAATACATTTTGACATGAGAATGCACTGAAAGAGGAGGCTCCATGGGCAGATATGCCGTAATGGACAATAAATTAGCCCTGATAGAGGAATAAGAAAGGCCATAGGATAGTAACTCCCACACATGTAAAGACAGAGATCTTGGAGAATTCCTTCTGAATTTTCAGAAGTACCCTGGGTATTAGTGGAAGGGGTGCAAAACTACACAGGAATATTCCTGTCCAATGAAAAGAAAAGAAAAGTAAGAAAAGAAAAGGTATCTGTCTTCTGGGCCTCCTTGCATGGAGACATGGAGCAGAATTTTGCCAGCTGATTGTTCAGAGAGGAGGCAAAGAGGTCTACTTGAGGAACTGGATGGATCAAATTTTGGAAGACCCTGATATAGTTTCCATTTATGAGAGACTACCCTTGTCCTGCTCACTTTGCCTGCCACCCAGTTTTGCTCTGATGGAATGCAGAATGCCTACAGAGTGAGACTGTGTTGTGAATCTAGAGCCAAAGATACATGGCAGTCTGCAGAGGGGGTCTGGCCTGGTTCCCCCTTGCTTTCTGATGTACCACATGACCATGGTTTTGTCTGTAACAACTTGAAGAGGTCCAGGGACCAAAGATGATTCAGTGAGTTGAGTGTTTTGTTCAAGGAAAGTATTTCTTTTATATTTATATGCTTGCATCTGTCCTTGATGTCCCACACACCTTGCACTTTTATCCGTCCTGAAACTCCTCCCCAACCAAAGTCCAAGGTGTCTCTGGTGACTGACTGCTTTGGAATAGGGAGGGAGAAAGGGAGACCTGGATTTAGAGATATCTGTTGTCTCCACCACATGATTTCTCTTCTGACAAACCCCAGCACTGAGATTTGAAAATACAAGGGGTATTGGTGCTGGGACTTCTACATCTTTCTCATGTAGAGTCTTGCCAGGGGTATCATGAGAATCACAGAAGCCATGAGATCCAAAATCCTGAGAAATTCCTTTGTAGTGACTAAAGTCTGAGTGGACAAACCTAGATATAGCTCTATTTTTCCTGTGGAAGAAAAGCTCTTTCAATTGTGGTGTCTAGTTGACATCCCAGAAAACACAATCCTGTGAGAAGGAGTTAAGAAAGACTTTTGTATGTTGTCTTGGAATCTTAGCTTGTGTAAGACATCTCTCACCCAAGAAAAAGATTCCCCACACTTTGAAAACGACTCTGCAAAAATAGGCAAGGTGTCTAAATATGGAAAACTGTGGATACCTTGTAGCCTGCAATAAGCTATAAATGGAGCTAGACACTTTTCTGATAGTCCAAAAGGTAAGAAATGATAGTGTGATCCAGATGCCTGAAGTCTGGATAAAGAGGAATGTGATGATAAACATCTTTTAAATCTAATATTACAAAGAAACTTGAATGAGGAAGAATAGGTAACAGGTGGTGAAATTAATTCATTTTGAATTTGAGTACTATCACAAACAGGTTTAGGAAAGAAAGATTCAGAACTGGTCTCCAAGCACTTTCCTTCTTTCTTTGGCACTAAAACATCCTTGAATAATACCCCTTTCCCACCTGGAAAGGGGGAAAAGGTTTTTATTAATCCATGGGACAGCATGTGACGAAGAACAAGTGGAAATAAGAGAATCTGGTCTGGGGGATGAGAAACTACCCCCTGGAAATAAAGATCTTCCTCCCACTGCCATCTGTAACCTTATAGGTTTCATAGGTAGGTACTAGGCTATCTGCCTGAGGACATTTATAAGCCTAGCCAGAGTGGTCAGCTTTTGCCGCCCCATTGATTAATTAACTGAGCCTCTGTCAAGAAGAGCCAATGAAGTGATCCCAGGGCTGTATTTTCTGTTACCCATCCACTCATCAAGGTTTCTCTTGAAGAGTGTTAGTGAGGGGCTCTGCCTAATGTAGTTAGGAATTTTGTTCCAAAGCATGGGGAGTCTCTGTGACAGGAATCTATCCCTCCAGCATGTTCTATTTATTGTTGTGGCGAGGTTTAGCTCACTAGAGCGAGTGGCCCGCAGTGACTTGATTCTGAGTTGGACATGGCTTTGTAAGTCAGGCAGAGATCACCTCTGAATAAGCGATATGCCACTGAGTACAGCTGGAGTTTTTCCAGTCGGGCTGCATAGGACATATGTTTGAGACCAGTAATCCTCTTGGTGAGGTACTTTTGTGGTCTTTCCAGCTGTTGGAAGTGTCTTGTGAGGTACATCCCAAATGGGGCATTGTACTCTATGATGGGTCTGATGAATGACGAGTAGAGGGGCACTATAACCTCTTTATTTCTAGATACGAACCCTTTAGTAATTAGATGGGCTACATAGAAGGATTTCCTAACTACTTTGGCAATATGATTGTCAAAGGAGAGATTACTATCTACCTGGGTCCCCAGATCTCTTATTACCTCTTCTGTATTAAGGGGGCTGCCACCTATGTGGTAATTCATGGGTGTTAATCGACGAACTTGGTTAGCCATAGTCCTCCTGTGTTTGCCTGTACTTCTGAGAGGTATATGACGAACAGTAGGGGTCCCAGGACCGAGCCTTGTGGGACACCACTTGTGACTGGTTTAGAGTCGGACCTGGAGCCCGCTATTCTTACCGTGTGAGTTCTGTCTGTAAGCCAGTTGGCAACCCATCTCGTGACGTATGGGTTTATGTTCAGGCTGGTGAGTCTTTCTATAATTCCCGAGTGGGGAATGGTGTCAAAAGCCTTGGCGAGGTCAAGGTAGGCTGTGTGAACTACCTTCCCCTCATCTATGGCCTTGGTGACTGTCTCGAAGAAGTCAACCAGGTTTAGTAGGCATGATCTGCCCTTAACAAAGCCAAACTGGGTCGGGTCAAGTGTTTGGAGGTTCCCAATGTCTTTGTTACTGAGTTCCATGATGATGCGCTCCATAGCCTTGCAGACCAGGCTAGTCAGGCTTATGGGGTGATAGTTACCAGGGTCAGCTGTGGCCCCTCCTTTGTGGAGCAGAAGAACCGTTGCTGTGCGCCATTCTATGGGCACGTAGCCTGTGGAGAGGCTGAGGTTGAACAGTGTGTTTAGGTGGAGAGTGAGTTAATTCTGTAGTTCGTGCAAGACGCAGCCTGGGACACCATCTGGCCCCATTGACGCTGTGGTTTTGGCTTTTGAAAGGGCTGTTTTCACCTGTGCATCTGTGATTTCCGGGACACTACACTTTTCCAGTATTGTTATGGGCCCTGTTGGGGGTGAAGTTTGCACTGAATCTATCTGCCAGAGTGTTGGCAATATCAGTGGGTTCAGTATATTTTGTGCTATTTTGCACTAGCTCAGAGCATATCTGCGAGTTGCCACTTAGATTCTTGACATAGCTAAAGAAGGCTTTGTGGTTATCTTTCGAATCCTTGGCTATTTGTCTTTTGAAGTTAGCCTTGGAGGATTTTATGAGAGACCTTAGTTAATTACTGATACTGATCAGGGATGTCTTTCTTTCTTGGGATTTGCTTTTTTTCTGAACTAGTTTCCTCCTTCTATTGTATAGTCTGTTTATGGCAGGGGTCCACCAGACTGGTTTCCTTCTCTTAGGGGAGTGAGTCTTGGTTTTGCTAGTGATGGCACGATCCATGCATCCTTGTAGGTGCTCATAGAGTGCATTTGTAAAGGTTCCTGCATCTTGGACACTGTTATCCTTTAGCATGGGGGCTCTGAAACTTACTACCTCTGTCTTAAGTAAGGTGAAGTTTGCTATAGAAAAGTTTTTCACTGTGGTTTCCTTGGTTGGAGGTGGTGGTGTGGTGTGGACATCCAAAGTGATTATTTTATGGTCTGATCTAACCAGTGACGGGTTGACCTCTGGTGTGGAACACCTGTCGCCCATGTTGGTGATTACCAGGTCCAATATGTTTTTACCTCTGGTAGGGGAGTTTACCAGTTGATCCAGGGCATTTGAGTTGATAAATTCCAGGAAGTGCTGGACCTGGGAGTTTGTACTTGAGTAGTTTTCCCAGTTAACGGTAGGGTAATTGAAATCGCCCAATATCAGGGTGTTCGGTAGGACCTTCATGTTTTCCAGTGCCTCCAGAAAGGCAGAGTGGTGGTCCTGGGCCATGGAAGGTGATCTGTAGTAGGCCATAATTTGCATTGCAGATTTGCCTGATGTTAGTTGCACATGGATGATCTCGGAGGTATCATGCTGCGCTACTAACCTGGAGGTGTAGGTATGTTTGATGAATATGGATACACCCCCTCCTTTTGTGTTTTAGTCCATGTTCTGTGGCTGAAATGTGTGGTATGAGTTGTAGCCCGGTAGTGCTGGGGTGTCGACGTTCTCCATACTGAGGAGTGCTTCAAGCGCATGCATTTTGAGATTTAATCTCCTGGCGTTGAGTAGCATAACAATTAGTTATGTACTCACCATAACGTTAGATGTATGTAGTCTATCTCACCTCACATTCTTCACTTGTGGGTTCGGAGCCGAATGTCGGCTCCGACTCGGCCTATTTACTAGCTCGAAAGTCTTTGATTGGCTGGGCTAAGATGGTATCCCACAATACACTGCTCCACATCCCCAGATCTAGTTTGCTGCCAACAGAAAAATGATATCTATCGCTCAAACGTACACACATACTTATGACAATGAGGTCCAACAAATTATCCAAAGGGACTAGTAACATGAGATATACAAGGAGATACTCCAAATCCTCCAGGCGATGGGGACGGTGGGTGGGTAATGAAGAATGTGAGGCGAGATGGAGTACATACATCTAACGTTATGGTGAGTACATAACTAATTGATGTTATGTAGTCCTATCTCGCCTACATTCTTCACTTGTGGGACAGCGTCCCTAGCACCTACATCTTGGGTGGCTCAATGGAAAATACTCCTGAGCACTGTGGAGCCAAAAGATGACCTGCCCCTGGACACCACATCCAATTTGTAATGGGAAACAAACATATGAGGAGAAGCCCATGTTACAGCCGCACATATATCATCCATCGATAACCTAGCCTGAAAGGCTGTGGAAGTGGAAACTGCTCTGGTAGAATGTGCTCTGACTGGAAAAGGCAGGCTCTTTCCCCCTGCCTGGTAAATAAAAGAGATGCAACCAGCTATCCACCTAGAAATGGTGACCTTGGAGACCACAGACCCCAAGCGATTTTCTGAGAACGAAACGAAGAGCTGGTCTGACTTCCGCCAATCTTTAGTCCTGTGTAGATAAAAGCGTAGGTGCCTATGAACATGCAACAGGTGAAACTGGTACTCTGCCTTATTACAGAAGTTGGGGAAGAAGACCGGCAGCTCTATGGACTGATTAATATTAGATTAGGAAGCCACCTTGGGAAGAAAGGACGGGTTTGGTCTGAGAGAGACCCTATCTTTATGGAATATCAAATATGGGGGCTTGACTGATAGGGCCTGAAATTCTGATACTCTTCTGGCAGATGTAATATCTATCAGGAAGGCAGATTTCCATGTAAGAAACTTTAAATCGCAGGAAGCCGCGGGCTCGAAGGGTGGGAGAGTGAGGGCCTGCAGAACAAAATTGAGGTCCCAGGGCATAACAGGTTGAGATACAGGGGTACGAAAGAGAAGAGTACCTTTCATGAATGCTCTACACAGCCTGTGTGCCATTAAGCTAGGTTCATAAGCCATATGATAATTAGAAATAGCCGCTAGCTGAACTTTGATGGTGGCTGAGGCAGACCCTTGGTAGAATAAATGAGACAAAAATTCCAAAACAGAGTCAATGGGAGCCATGTAGGGGTCAATACCTTTTGACTGGGCCCATACCAAAAACCTTTTCCACTTGCTAGAGTAGACCTTCCTAGTGGACGGCTTATGAGAGGACGAAAGAATATGGACTACGTAAGGCGAAAAATCGTGACACCTGACTACGGATGGAAGTGGAGTAGCCAGGCAGTCAGCCGGAGGGTCTCCAGGGAAGAGTGGAACTGTCCCGACATATGTGTCAGCAAGTCTGGTCCAGAGTCCAAGCAACCAATCTGCTTCCCAAGGATAGTGCTTTCTGGATCACCCTCGAGATGAGGGGAATGGAGGGCTGGCAAACAGGTCACAGCAAAGTCTGACCCCATTTTTGCTGCTGTCCGCCACCTCATAGTGGGTATGATCTGGTTCCTCCTTGTTTCTTGAGATACATCTTGCATTGTAGGATCCTCATATGCAACCTCGCTAACGGGACCATCATGATAGTGGATGCCATTGTCCCCAGTAACTGAAGCACAAGTCTTGCCCTCACACGTGCCAGAGGCATCATCATCCGAACCTGTCGTTGTAACCCTGTGATCCTCTCCATAGGTAGGAACGCTCTCAACCGAATAGTGTCCAACTCTGCTCCTATAAATGAGACACACTGTGAGGGTAGCAAGGCAGATTTTTTCCAGTTTATTGTGATGCCTAACTAGTGACAAAATCGATAACAGTATCTCTGTTTTGAAGAAGTAGATGCTTGGTGGGGGCGGATAGGAGCCAGTCGTCCAGGTAAGGAAACACCTGGAATCCTTGACATCTCAAGTGAGCCGTCACCACTGCCATGCACTTGGTGAACACCCTGGGGTCTGTGGTGAGACCAAAGGGCAGGGCTCGAAACTGGAAGTGCCTGGCTCCCAGCCGGAAGCATAGATGACATCTGGATGCTCTGTCCATTTTGATGTGGTAATAAGCATCCTTCAGGTCGATGAAGCACATCCATACTTCCTTTCCCAATAACGGGAGAATCGATTGCAGCATGACCATCCGGAATTTGGGCTTGTGTACATAATGATTGAGTCGGCTGAGATCCAAAATGGGTCTCAGGTCCCTCGTTCTTTCTGACACCAAAAAGAATCTCGACTAAGTCCCTAATCTGATCTGGTCTGGGGGGACTCTTTGGATGACTCCTTTTTCTAGCAGCTGGGAAGCCTCTGTTGCTGCCTGACCCCTTTGACTGGGTGGAACGTCTGGGATCCTTTTGACAGGAGGAGGTGTGGAGTGAAATGGGATGGTGTAACCTCCGGCGATTATCCCCAATACCCACCTGTCCTGGGTGATGTTGACCCAGGCTTCCGGATACTGGGAAATTTGACCCCCGACTGGCTCCGGAGAAGCACAGCTGGGCACACCCTCAGGAATGAGAGTATGGGGAACCGCGGAAGGAATCACGGTCCCCCGAATTGTGGGGGCCCCCTCTGCCTCTGGGGCGATGTCTTCCTGAATACGACTCCCCTCCCCTGCCTCGGGGGGGGGGGTTCACCCTGTGCAGTAGGAAAGGACCTTTGCGATTTTTTGAACCACATCTTTCCCCCTCGCTGAGCCTTGGGATAAGGCCTCGACGGGAGGGAAAAATGGACTCCCACAGCAGACAAGGTCTTTCCCTCTTGCTCACACCTGGTGAGTGTGTCTTTGACTTTGGTCCCCGAACAGAGAGGAACCATCGAAGGAGGCATCAGTAAAGGAAGACTTAAAGGCCTCCGCAAAATGACAAAGGCATAGCCAGGCTTGCCTCCTGAGGGCCACCCCTGAACTAGCCACCCTACTAGCTCCTTCGGCCGCGTACAAAATCAGTCGCATGGACGAGTTAGCAATGGAGTTGAGGGTAGAGAGCTGAGCGTTGACAGTCTGAGTCACCGCCTCAGGCATGTCACCCGTTAGAGTATCTCCTAACTCTTTAAGGGGATCTCTCTGGAGCCGCGTGAAATGAGACAAATAATTCAGCGACCGCAAGATAAAGGTCGCTGAAGACAGTGTACACTTCCTGTACCAATCCATAGTCCTAGACTCCTTGTTAGGGGGATGGTCCAAAGAGGAAGACTCAGCAACTTCCTTTTGTGTGGCAGCCGCCACCACCATAGCATCTACCGGGACTCCCTTTGTCAAAAATCCTTTCCCTTGGGGGGCAGACAAAAATTTTTTGGGGCGTCGAGGAACCGGCTCCACTGAGTCAGGAGTTTCCCACACCCTTCGACGAATAAGGTCCAGGAGCACGTCGAAGGGTGGAGACACCCAGGAGGCAGAGGGCTGAGCGCCAAAGGCCTTAAGGAATACTGACTCCTCCTTGGAGGGGGTTTTGGAAGGCCAGTCTCCTCTTTGTTTCAAGATCTCCAGGATATCGGAGAACGAAACATCCTCAGAGGAAGACTTAGGGGACCCCTCCGACTCCTCGAGGTCAGTATTGGAAGTGAGGGACTCGTC
Organism: Protopterus annectens; assembly: GCF_019279795.1. Lineage (NCBI taxonomy): Eukaryota > Metazoa > Chordata > Ceratodontiformes > Protopteridae > Protopterus > Protopterus annectens. The sequence continues at coordinate 1,017,174,635 of NC_056732.1, read as the reverse complement.
CTGGGAGTCTATGTGCTTCCTCTTGCAAGCTTTCTTTCTGGGGGGTTCCTCAGGCACAGACTCTGAGGGCCCCTCAGAAAGAAGTGGACCACTTATGGGGGTATCCTTAGGCCCCCTGTGCTCTGCTATCCAAGGATAGGTGGATGTCAGAAGCTATCGCCGGTGTCGTAGGGGACGGAAGGACCAATCCGAGAGAAGTAGCTGACCTAGCCAGTGCGCTCTGCATAGCCTCGAAGGCGGGACCTCCTGAATCGGAGGACCGACCACCTTCCAAGGCCATGACCGGGACCGGAGTCCCCGCAGCCGAGGCACCAAGGGGAAGGCTTGGCACTGACTGGTGCTCCGAGACATCCCTCTCGGGCCCGACCAAGGAGACCCGAGTCTCGAACCCTGTGGATGGAGCCGAAAGGGTCAGAGCCGATGCTGGCACCGATAAACCCCGCTGGGGGATCAGCGCCAGCACAGGAATGTCCCTCGGAGCAGAACTTACCGGCTCCGACAACAAGGATGCGCTCGGAGGAGGAATAGCAGGTACAACCAACAGAGCTGGCTCCAGAGCCGACTGGGTCGGAGCCGAGAAAAGTTTGGCCAACACCAGTGACTGTAGGAGCCTCTGCACCACCCTATCTACATCCAAATCGGAAAGCCTGGAGGATTTGGAGGAAATGGATGGAGAAGCAGACCTCCTATCTGGAGAAGCATGCCTTAAACTTGGCGACCGGCTCCGAATTGGTTCCAAAATTATCGGAGCGAACCCAGACTCAGTAGATACAGTTACCTCCTGTGGCCCCGAAGTCGGTGGAGCCGAGGAAGCAGATTCCACAATGGAAATTTTAGAAGGTGGCTCCGAAACAATAGATGGAGCCGGCGCCCTCTTCTTGGATTTGGAGGATTTAGACTTCAACTGGGAGCTGGGAGCCGAACCTAAATCCTCCTCAAAGGACGGTTTTAGCAGTCCCTTTAGAATCAATTTGTTTTTCCTCTCTTGGAGCACCGAAGGACTAAAGGCGTGGCATAAACTGCACAACTCCTGAAGGTGGATGGCTCCAACTCAGTAAACACAGACCGAGTGTCTGTCTGTGACAGACATCTTATAGGCACACTTAGTACACTTTTTAAAGCCCGAGGGCTTATGCTCTTTTTGTTCTTTAGACATTCTAACAACTAGTAGCAGCCACTACTAAAAAAAAAAAAAAAGGCGGGAAACCGCTAACACAGAAGCAGAGAACATGAAAGAACACAACAAGGCACAGGGGAGAACCTCTAACTAAAACGGTTCTCAACGTAAAGTAAGAAAAATTAACCAGGCAAGTACAAGAGGAGGACTAGGCCCTCTAACTTAAACGGGCCTAGCCCGAGGGTGTAAGGGATGCCACAGACAACACACTCGCACTCTACAAAAACAATGCAGCAACACCACTAAACCATTCTACTGAGTAACACAATTATTTTAGCCAAGAATTAGCGAAAAATTTTCCACAAGAAATAGACTTTTTCAATACTTAGCGACAGCCAAGTCGAGACCACGTCCGAGTGCTACAAGTGGCAAACAAGATCTGGGGATGTGGAGCAGTGTATTGTGGGATACCATCTTAGCCCAGCCAATCAAAGACTTTCGAGCTAGTAAATAGGCCGAGTCCGAACCCACAAGTGAAGAATGTAGGCGAGATAGGACTACATAACATCCCTCATTTTTTTATTTGTTCTGTTTACGGAGGTGGGTTTGACTTTTTAGCCTTGCCTAAAAAAGGCACTATGGGGGAAGCAAGAGCCTTGGACAGTATTCGAAAGCCTAGGGGTGACAGGTGCAAGCCGTCTCTTGTGAAGCAAAGAGGCCTGTCGAGCATGTCATCCCAGGCTGACAGACACTGGATCCCCTTTGAATGACACCAGAAGCTTAGCCAATTGTTGAAATTGATCATTTTTTCTTTATACTGCGGTATCATTCTTGGTGAGGGCAGTATGCTGCTCAGGGTCAGGGTCATACCTGCCTGGGCTACATGATCAGAGAGCTCTTCCATGCCTTGAAGAATGATCTTCAGAATCCATTTGTCTGAAACTATCTGTTGCTAAAGACAAAAGTGGAGATTCAGGCCTTCTGAAAGACAAAAGGGGCTGCAAAAGTGGGAGGAGGTAAAGTCTCTTAAACAGTCATTCTGACTTATTGAACTGTCTTTGGTTTTGGGAGTTTCCACAATTCTTCTTGGAACTCACTTGCTATTTCCTCTTAAACATCTGCTTACCTGCATTTTGTTGAGACTGTTTATTTTGTAATAAGAAAAGTTGGAAAATCCCTTGGAAAACATGGAAAAGGAGGACTGAAAATCTTGAGAGATTCCCTGTACCAGTTGGCCCCTTTCATCATACATTTTGATCACCTTTGCAGCAGTGGGTCCAAAAACTAAATCTCTTTGCAAAGGAAAATTTAAAATTTCATATTTAACATCATTTGGGAGGTTTTGAGAATACAGCCATGCAAACTTCCTCAAAACAGTACCAGTGGCCATAGCCCTTGAAAAAGTATCAGCAGTCAAACAAACACTGTGTCCAATAGAAGAAATTAAATTATTTAAGGCAGATTTTTCCTCACTAGAAGAAACTGCAGGTAAAACATTCCTCATACTTTCACAATTAGTCAGAACATACCTTAACATATGAGCCTGACATTTGAAAATTTTGAAAATCAAAGTTGCAGATGCGTACATTTTTTCCCCCACTACATATCAATAATCTTCCCATCTTTATCATAGAGAGTAGGATTGGAATTAGCTAAGTGATTAGCAGCAGCAGCAGGATCAGGTTTAGGAATTAAAACTAATGTATTTTGGCTTTTCCCAGTTAGGGGTCGCCACAGCAGAACTCCGGTCCACTACTGATTGGCAGTGGAAATTTACGGTGCCGAGGTGCCTGCCTGATGCCCAGCCTTCAAAGAAGGCACACCCATTCACACATGCACCTACCTGCATGTCTTTAAATGTCACTCGACCACAGAGAGGACATGCAGACTCCACATAGAAGGCGCTCCGGCCGAGAATCGAACTGGAGAACCTCTTGCTGTGAGGCAACAACGCTAACCGCTGCACCACCGTGGCCTAACTATACATAAAATTAAAAGACTGAGGAACTTTATAGATCCTGTCTGCCTTTTTAGTGGCAGCAGGCAGGCTGTCAGGAAAATTGCAAATTGCAGGCCAGTAACACACACATCCTCCAAAGCTGATAGAGCTGGAGGAAAGGATGCAGGTTCTACAAATTCCTTCTGTATCAGCTCAGTATTTTCTGAGGGGAAAGAAAAACCTCAGTGTACTCTCACTGAAAACAATGGCACATTCTAAACATAGTCTGAGAGAATGAGAACCCCCCCCCCAATAGGAAGAGTCAAAAACTGAACTCTCGAGTCTGAATCAGAAATTTGAGGAAAACAACTTGTATCTGTCCCTGAATCTACCTTTTCAGATTCAAAATCTCGAATCTTTTCAGGGAATATGGAATCTCTCTTTCCTCTACCAGAAATTACTTTACAAGAAGGATCAATAGCCTGAATTAAACCCTAAGCCAGACCCAGTAAACTATTCTTCTCTAAGGAAATTTGAGAAGGAGTAGATACATGCTTAGTTCTCTATTTCTTTTTGACAGGAAACTGGGTCCAAAAGTGTTATTAATGGCAATAACTGATTCCTCAGGGATGGTCACGGCATTCTGTCAAAACAGGGAAGTCTTCCCAGTTCCCTCTCCCAGGATCAACAAAACTGTCTCTACCTTACCCACCGAGGGGACCCCAACAGGTGCAGAAGACATTGGTAACCCCCCCAGTCCATAATGGTTGTAGGTGCTACACCAGAGGGATCCAGGGTAAAAGAGGAGTGGCCTTTGGTACAACTAATGACCATTTGCATCTGAGGCAAATTACTAGCTTGTTTTACTGTTTGCTTAACTTTTTCTATTTCTTTTTGTCACTGTAAGAAGGACCGACTGTGGGACCTACAGATCGTTCCACAGTCAGATTAAAAATGGTGTCTCTTTGATCCCCAAAACATGCAAAGAAACAAAAGAATGCGTTTACTGTAACACAAACTAAGTGCTTTGGTCCTCTATATGAACATGAACTTCATCAGAGTTGAGCTTAGTTTCTGTTACATTAAACATGTTTTTGGGATCAGTTTGTTTTTCACACAGAAGGCTGTCAGACTTCTGGTAATGGTGCCTTTTTCCTGGGGAAAACAAGCAGCAAATTTCAGTAAAAAAAAAAACTCTTTAAAAGTCACTTTTTTCTAACACAAACAAGTAAAAAGCACTTTAAATCACTCTGCCAGCCCTACAAGGAAAATGAACACAATTTCTCCACAGAAAAATAGTTTTCAGGGACTTCCAAGATGGCTGCACACTGATCAACTGCATAACTTCATCTCTCCCAGTGTGAAACCAGAAACGGAGTAAAAAGAGTACCACTATTTTGGTTTTTTTTTGGTAAAATTCAGTTACTGGCTAGTAAATATACTGCTTGGATGCCAGCAAAGAAGAAATGTGGAAAACCTGAAAGAAAATCAAACAGAAGAGGTCAACAGAAAATACTGTCTGGGAAGGATTCTGCGGCTATTCAGCAAAAAGGAGCTCAAGCTTCAGCTTTGGTTCAAGAGATGGCTTCCAGAAATTTACAGAAAAAAATAAATCAAAATAAATGAAAAACTAGAGAAGTATATCACTTCAAACAATGAAAGGCTGGAAAAATAGAAGAAGCTTTAAATAGCCATTCAGATGAACTGATAAAATTGCAAAATCAGAGGCTGACATGAAGAAAAAGCTGGCTGAATATGAGGTTTCTCAAGAAGAACTGTTTAAAAAATAGAGTTAGAAGCCAGAGCGTGCAGAAAAAAATAAGATTTTCTTCTGTACCAGAGAAACTGGAAGGAACAGACTATTAATTTTATGAAACCACAAATAAGCAACTGAACTAGTACATAGCAGAATCTGTTAAGTGAAAGGGCACATTGAGTGTATTCTCCAAACCTAGCCATTACAAAGTAGCCAAAACTTATATTAGTAAAGATGCAATCGTACCAGCACAAAGAGCTGATCCTGACAAAACTATGGCAGAAGGGCAAAATATTAAAAACTGGAGACATCAGAACGTTTGTAGAAAATGATTATTTACTGTACACTAGGCAGAAGAGAAGATGATTTATCCCAGAAATCAGGGAATGTTGAGAAGCAAGTATGAGAGTCAAGCTGCTATATCCAGCTGTCTTCAAAGTGTTTTTTTTTCCCTAGAGGATCAAAACCATTTTTTGATACAGAACATGCTAAAGAGGAAATAAAAAGTTTACCCAACAAAAAGTGAATCAGCATGCAGAAGTGGACTCTACATTCTTGTAAAGGTAAGGTTTACAGATAGACTTTGCCAAATAAACCTTTTCAATGTTCCAAAGAAAAATGACAGGCAGAAAAAAGCACAGGAGTTGACTAGAAGAATCAGCAGTACCTTGGACTCGAACCAGAGTCTGGTGCTGGGAGATGGAGATGAACAGAAAGAAAACCAACAACTCTGACATTGGTGAATAAATGGAAGACTATAAAGCATCTTACCACATTTGTGAAATATGGTTTTGCAAGAAAAAAAAGCTGGAAAACACTGGACTTTTGACTTTCTTAAACTTGTGGGTGAACTGTAAAGCATATACTTCACTTTATATCACTAATGTCTAGGACACTAAAAAGGGAAAACTACCTGTAAGTACAACAAATTTTGTTCTTATTAGTATTTGTATAAAACATTTCATGATATAAACTGCATGCTATTATACAGTGAAGCAGTTTTGTGTGGGGTGTAGTCAGAGGGTATTTTAAATGTGGGGAGAAGTCTTTTTGGTGACTGTTGTATGTGTTAAGGATATTAACGTAAAGAAAAATGGTTTTCAGTTACTTTAAACAACTTTTAAACTGACTGTAAAAAGAGCTCCTATTTAAAAGTAGAGTACAGTCTTTTGACAGTCCATTAAAACACAAACTCTTCACTTTAAAATAACTTTCCTGAAGAGGAAAATATTAATAATAACAAAAAAATACTGAATGGAAGCTTTTTCCCCCAAAGGGAACTTATCTGCCCAGCAAAGGATCAGCAAAAGCCAACCACTGATACTCAAAAGCCTCACAGGAGCATACTCTTCTGCGGTAGTAAATCTCTGATGGGCTTGGCACCCAAATTTGTATGTTAGTCAGTTCAGCTTGAGCTGCCAGAGAGTTTGATTGCATGGAAGGTGCCCTGAAACTTTGGAAGCTGGCCAGCTGTTATATCCTTGGCAGTATATAACCCATACAATTAAGGCTACTGCAGGTGTGATAAATATGATGAACATCAACAGGTTTTGTATCAACATGCAGTTTTCTGAACAATAAGAAGTGTGAAACTCTAATGTCTGGCATTATTGGCTGGCTGTAATACTTTGTGATTTATCAGAAAATCAAAACTTTTATGAGGGCAGGGCAAAAATATAAGGCAAAATCAGGGAAGTTCTGCAAAATTCTGGACTGCTGAGAGGTGTGCCTTACATATTTCATTTTATACTTATTAAATACTTAGACCTCTCTAATTTCTCACTAAATATAGCAGCAAAAGAAGAAGCAGGATAAACAGAACTAGTTAACAAGACTTTTACAGGAAAACTTTCAGATGTTTAGGTCTTTTGGTTAAAGTTTTCTTAAACGTAGCACAAGGTTGACAATTATTTACAGTATGTTATTTTAAACAAAATAAAGTATCTAACATGGAAATCTTTAGGTGGAATTTTAAAGCCAGAAGAGCATTTGTTGGTAAATTTGGTTGGGGATGTCTTTAGCAAAATCTTTAAAAAGGAAAGAAAAATCACCTAGAATTTTGAAGAAATGTCTCTGGACTAAAAGTCACTAATGCTGTGTCAGACGTGGGCCAGAAAGCAACCAATAGACACTTGCAGTAATACAAAGTAAACTTTTACTTCAGGATGGAAAAACATGGGAAAAGGTGTAAAAGATTGCTTTTACAGCTGGACTGCCCTCTATTATCCATGGTATAAGAATGCAGCAGTACACCCATATGAACATCTTACTGCTGAAAAACTCAATATCAGAAGACTATTGTTCAGCTTCAGCTATAACCAATCATAGAATGGTTCCTACAACAATGAACCTTATGATGAACATTATAATGTCCTCAATAACCTTGAAAGAAATTATTTCAATGAATATGATCTACAGTCTTTCCCTATATTAAATACAGTATTTATTTATTTAATTTATTTAATATATTTGTTAACTAAGGGAATGAAATAGCCAACAGATCCTTTCCAGTCGTGACCTGGGCCCAATAGATGTGAATAATGAATATAAAACAAAACTTTTACATGACATTATTAGGCAACAATAAGTAATTGCATAACAATTACAAAATCACTAATTAAAACAGAACTCCTCCATAAGAAGTCTGATTTGAAATGTGAAAAAAAATCTAGAAAAAAAGTCTTATGTAATCTGGCTTCATGTTAAGTATATAATTGTGTGACAATTATAAGAAATATAAATTAAGCTGTAATATATTTTAAAAGTGGTAACTACAAACTTCCCTCCCATCAAAAAATTTCCAGAGGAGGCTAAAGTAAAGACTTCAAAACAAGATGTGCACAGAATTAACAACTGATACATTTCCTTTTGTTTATTTTCATTTACTGACGTTTAATACTGCAGAAAACAGTCATCAATTGTAAACACCCACACACAAAGCAGAAGAAATTAACTTAAAAAAGTTAAACACAATTCTATAACAGCATATCGCAGACAAATATATCACTCTATGCACAAACAGCATACATTTAAAAACAAACAGTAAAATGTCCAGCAGAGCTTTAAATATTGTTTGAAAATATTTTAATTGTTTACAAATGCCATTGGCTCATACTGGAATAAACTTCCCATAGAACTGACCACTCTAGGCTCATCACAACTTTTCAAGAAACAACTAAGGAACTAATTTAAATCTGACTGGCTATGCCCTTGCTCGAATCCTGAGTGACCTCAGCATCCAACTCTCTTTTCAGCTCTCTCCATTACTCTTCTACTTGTCCTTTTCACTAGTACTACCCTCTCCTCTGTAGCTCACCTACCATCCACATGGATATTACTTTTTCCTATAAATTCAACTTCTCTTTATTCTTGTCATATTACTGCAACCTTTATACTTGTTATATTACTGCAACCTGCCATCTCACCTTGTATCTAAATCTACATGTTGCTCCCAGCTGTAGAAATCTGCTTCTTAAAACTAGTGCCCTGGCACAAAACGTTTATCAAAATTGTTAATACTGTAAATAGTTGAATAGAGTCTTGTGTGAGTTACTACTTTATTTCTTTTTTAATTGTACTATTCCTACTCTTGCAAAGAATTTGGAATAGAAATCATCACTCTATGTTATAGTTTTGCTAAATTACTTTTGCACTTGTTACTATGCTACATGGGAATAGTTCTCTACATGCTTATAATTTGTATCTTATTGTGCTATTTTTTGTTTTTATTATTTACTAGTATATAGTGGAGCTTTTCTCCTCGGGCCTCTGCTGAAAATGGACATGTATCCAGTCAGACTAGCCCGGTCAACAAATGTAAAATAAAAATAAATAAAGTAAATAAAATATCACAGTATTTTAATTAAAAGTTAAATCTTCAGAAGAAACAAAATATCTCAAAAGATTTTAACACAGCCAATTCAATGTAAACTTTCCTGAGTATACACTAACCACTGGAAGTGGTCCAAAATGTTGAAATACATATCTGGACACAAAACACTTATAAATACTTTTAAACACAAATCTAGAAAATTAATCTCACAGTGTTTTGGGGGTAAAATAACAAATTCCAACCTGACATCAAGACAGTAAGTTTGTTTTCTATATTTTTCAAACAAAGTAAACAAGATTGTGAATATGTCAGCAGTTTAGCAAGTAACAAGCACTCTCTCATATTTGATGCTGAAGAGATCAGAAGACAGTGATTCTGTTCCCATACCGAGGGCTTTGGTTATCTATACAATACTGATACTGTAGTGCAGCATAAGGGAAGTGCTGCTTTTGAGGTGTCATCCTTCACATGAGACATTAAACTGAGGTTCCCATTTGCCTGATCTGGTGGTAGCTCTGACAGATGCAAAAGATCCTATGGTATTTATTAAAGAGAGTAATTAAACAATAACCTTTTTAATATCATCTCAAACAAGCAAAACAACATGCATTATACAGATAAAAAAGTATAAGCAAGCATACAAAAATGTGAGAATACCCAAGCATAATTAGAATAAATACTATATCCCCTAATCTTTACACCACACCCAGTATATATTTATTTTTCTTTAGGATGAATGAAATGCCCTACATAATGCTGCACAGAAGAGCCTTCCACCAATACCAACACAAGTCATAAGTATCCTGTCGATTATTTCAACAGAACTAGGATGTACAGTTTCATAGCAACCATACTGTAAAACAGGAAGGAGTACAGAATGGAAAAAAGGGAGACTCTTGCATATAACTCTACATCCAAATGCATAAGAAAGTTGCTCTGATTGCTGTTTATAGTGCATGCTTCCTCCAACTGTCACTTTGCCCAAAGGCAGCACCCAAATAAAATATTTCCAATTAAATAACTGAGTAAAAATTTTGAAAAATGTTGTGTAAGTCTAATACTCAATGAGTTTCATAAATCAACCTATACATTAAAATAAAAGAACGCCATAATAGATAAGTATCAGGCTTTTCTGTATCCCACTGTCTAAACTATTTAAAATAAATCCTTGAGATGACATCTTCGGGTCTATATTAGATAAACAAAAGCTTATCTACACGAACGTTGCAATGACTGAAAATCCTGGAACTCGAACTCGCAATTGTGGGGGGCTTTGCCCCCCCCATACCCCCCACTAAATATATATTCCAACTCCTAGATTGCACTACAGTGAGGAAAGGGCAAATATTCCGATCTTCACTGTACTGTGATCTCACAAAAACCATATTGAGGTAATGGATTTTCGATCATTGCAGCATTCGTTTAGATAAACATTCATTTATCTAATATAGACCAGAGATATTCTAATTCCCTCTTTTTCTTTCCCTGCAAAACAGAAATTAGTAAAAATCTATATGAAAGAGAACGCAGATCTCTTTTAAAAATGAGCTTTCAAAAAAAGGCCAAAAGGAGTACGGGATGAATCAATTCTTGTTGTTTGTGGGTAACAGTAAAGGACTACTCTTTTTTACGGGATTCAAATAAGAACTCAGAAGAAAAATACAAAGCTAGAACTGACTAATTCAAATCAATTGGAAGAGGTAAAACCCACCAAAATAACTCATCTACCAAACCAAATCTCATTCAATAAAAATCTTTGGAAATGGCAATAACATGTATGCAAAAAAGAAAAAAAGCTACAATATATTTCATAGAAGCTAATCTTCCACTATTTTCCATACAGAACATCTGGACATCCTATGACAAAGCCTAACAGTGAAATACAGCTGGAGGAAAATAATACACTGCTGATAGCATCTACTGTATCAAAGCCAATAATATTAGTTCTATTTATTGTCAAACCAACATATAACACTTTTGTTTCAAGCAATTAATCTTACTAGAATCTACTCCAGAATCCAGAATCTACTCCAACCAGACCACTAAGATCCAGCAACAAAAATCACTTGCAGATCACTAAAGCCAATAACTCTTCTGGTGAAGCACTATTCTCTTGCACCATAGCCAAATTATGGAACTCCCTCCCACCCACAATTACCTCCGTACCATCATGCACCCACTTCAAAACTTTACTAAAAGCGCACCTAAAAACATGCTGGCTATGCCCTTGCAATTCACCCTCTAATATCACCCACCCCATCCAACCACTACCTTTCTTTCCACTCCACTAACTACCTTGATTATAGCAAGCTCAGATGCTCATAAGCCTAGTACTTATTATACAGCAGAAACTTCTTATTGTAACATTTGTTAATGTCTGGTATGTACTTCACAGATAAAGATTCTAGTTGTCTACTGATGTACTACATTCTTCATCTGTAAATATGTTGTAAGTAATTGCTGTGTTAAATTGTTAATTGCTATGTAATCCAATGTAACTACTGTCTGTTTATTTTAACTGTGGAGCTTTTCTCCCCGGGCCTCCGCTGAAAATGGACCTACGTCCAGTCGGACACTCCCGGTCAACAAATGTAAATAAATAAATAAATTAATTAAACACCTTCAGCCATTACAATATTATTCTTCAGAAAAAAGACCTTGTCTTCTGCTTAATTGAGCAGAATAGGGATCACATCAGATAACCGTATGACTTTACAGGTAGTATAAAAAACATTCCACTAACGGGCCACCCTTGTCTTGTATCCTGACACATAGGAAGCTTGGACTCCAATTACTCATAAACTAGTGGCAACACTCAAAAGCATACTGGTCATGTTTAGAACCATCTTTATTTTACAATTTATTTATTTTCCTGGTGTACCCCTCATTACAAAGTTGTAAGTGATTTGCAAAAATAAACATTATAGTGTGCTGTTTGACTTTTTAGTTTCACTGTTTACTCATTTTTTCTTTATAACCACACTTACACTATGCCATGGTAGGTACTGAGCAAAGATTTACATACATCTGCAAAGCGTTTTGGGGAATTAAAATTAAGTTATCTCCTTAGAGGAGCTGCATCTTGTTTATGTTATGGTTTCACTACTACATCATTATGTTCTAATTTTCAATGTGAGGTGTTCCATATGCAAGAACTACTTGAGAACTTGCCTTTCTAAGAAGAAAGAAACTAGTTCTGATGCATTTAACATGGAAATGCTGTAATCTGTACATTAATTTAGGTAGAGAAGCATTGTAGGTTCAGTCTTTCATGATGTCATGGTAGGGATTTTCAGCTCTGATTAAAATTTTCAGGGAGCAGTTTTTACCAACAAAATGAAATGCAAAAATAACACACTTTTTGCATCCAAAACTATATAACTTGGCATTGTAGATGGTGAGGAGATAATATGCAGCTCCAAAGGTTCATTACTTAACACCTGCTTTTGAACATGACCAATACACTTTAAGACAGCCTCTGCAGAGAAAAAGAACATGCTAAACAATGGGAAGTAAAACCAAATTTAAAACATAAAACCCATGACATAGAATGAGAAACTGAATAAAATGCTTTTGAAATGTCATAAGACGACAGATGAAGATCAAGGTCACCAAATAAAAAAGCACCCAGACCATAATAATTCCGTAATTACTATTGATTAATGCAGTGGGTCTTCAGTTAGTTGTCCCTCTTCTTCTACAGAGATCATAGTACACTATACAAGATGCATTTATCCCTGACTATAATAGTATACATTTCACTGTGAACTAGTAAGAAAACACATTTATTGAGAAAGAGCTGTGGACTTATAAAAAGAATTATCCATACCATCATACTGTGGAGAACTAGAAGTTTGTAACCTGGTTAATACAAAATACATTTCAAGGAATGGAAAACCAGTGTCTGATCATGGCAGCAGCAAAAAGTAAAGACTGAACACTCCATTGTCTCTGAAAAGATGGGTATACATAGAATATACTTTAGAAACATCAGAACTGGCAAATACATAAATATATTCTTGGGTGCTTAACAATGTCCTAGCAGCACTCAGTAAACCGTCCATAAGTACACTCTGGCTAAGCTTATAAATGCCCTCGGGCAGATAGCTTAATACCTACCTATGAACTTATGAACCTAAGTAATACTTTTCACATAAGTGACTGAGTTAAAAAAGCAGAAACGTATCTCTTTTTGACCATGTATAAAAAGAAGTTATGTTCTTACCATAATGTTCCATGTGTGTTGTCCATCTCATCCTTTATTTTCACTTGTGGGTCGGATCCGATGTGTTGGACCCGTCTCGGCCAATATTCCAGCTCAAGGCCTTCAGCAAAGCTTGTGGGCTATGTTTTTACCTATAATCCCTCTCCCTGATTACCTCAGATCTTGTTTGCCCCCCCAAAGGTGCATAAACAAGAGTTACATTGTAACTAGAATATTTATATATATATATATATATATATATATATATATATATATATATATATGTGTGTGTGTGTGTGTGTGTATGTATCTTCTCCCCTGAAATATATATATGTGCATGTACAATGCAATTGTCTTTGCCACTAGTGTACCAGGAATCTAGGCAGGGGGAGGTGGGAGGGTTCTGAAAATAAAGGAAGACATGGATAACACACATGGAATGTTATGGTAAGAACATAACTTTTTAATGTGATGCTGTCGATCTCGCCTTTATTCTCACTTGTGGAACCACGTCCCTAGGAACACAACTCTTCGGTGGCTCAAGGGAGAATATTCCTCAGGACTATAGAACCAAAAGCTGCTCTACTCCTGGAGGTCAAATCTACTTTGTAATGAGTGATGAAAAGTTTGAGCGTTAGCCCAAGTAGCTGCTGCACATACATTATCCAGAGGTAGTCTAGCATGGAAAGCTGTAGAGGTGGCAGCAGATCTAGTAGAGTGGGCTTTAGTACCATTTGGAAAGGTCTTGTTATTAGAACTGTAAATATAGGATATACAAGATCTTAGCCATTTGGATAGTGTGACCTTAGAAACTGGGTAGCCTTTCTTTATATCTGAGAATGAAACAAAAATTTGGTCTGACTTTTTAACTTCCAAAGTCCTGTGTAAATAAAAACATAATTGCCTATGAACATCAAGTAAGTGCGAAGAATATTCTCCTTTATTTTGAAAATTGGGGAAGAAAACTGGAAGGTCAATAGAGTGGTTCAGGGTATTTTCTGTAACCCACCTTGGGTAGGAGAGATGGAGTGGTGCGCAATGACACCCTATCTTTGTGAAAGATTAGATATGGGGGATTTATGGACAAAGCTTGTAATTCAGACACCTTTCTAGCAGAAGCAACTGCCACAAAGAAAAGGGTTTTCCATGAGAGATACTTCATATTGCATGTGGCAGAAGGTTCAAATGGAGGACGTATAATGTTTGTTAAAATGAAATTTAGATCCCAAGAAGGTATTGTGTGTTTAAGAGGAGGCCTTAACATGACAGTGCCAAAAAGGCTTTGCAAAATCTATGAGCCATGATTGGGCGGTCATTATCTCCTATATGAAAATTAGAGAGTGCCGACAGTTGACCTTTCACTGAAGCTGCTACTGCTCCATCATTGAAGATATCTGCCAAAAACTTAAGAATAATACGAACTGGTGCTGTAAAGGGAAAGTACAGTTGTGTACACCTACCATAAATGTAGATGTTCGAGTGTCTTCACTGTTGCAGTCATGACTGTAGGGTTCTCCCCTGCCGGCAGGCAGCCCTCGGTCAGCCAGAATCCCAAAGTCTGGGTCCGGCGTCGGTTGTTCAACTCTGCTCCCTGACGTCAGAGCACCAGGAGTATAAAGCTGACAACCGACGCCATCTTCTCCAGTTTTTCTTGCCCCAGATGTCAGGAGTCCCAAAATGAAAATGGTCCCAAAACCTTTGCAAATACACCTCAGAAGAATGGTGAAAAAAGGAACCACACAAAAGTAAAAATAAGAGGGGACAGGAGGGAGGGAAACCCAGACTGCAACACTGAAGACACTCGAACATCTACATTTATGGTAGGTGTACACAACTGTACTATGTTCATCATGTTTCACTGTTGCAGTCATGACTGTAGGGTAGAATCCCAAAGCTGAAAGAAAGGGAGGTGGTCATAAAGAAGAAGCAGTGGCTAAAAGGCCCTGCAAGACTGCAGAGGCAAAGCCTGCTCTAGACTTAGAGTAGAGAGGCAAATTGTAGTGCTTAGAGAAAGTATGCACTGAACTCCAAGTTGCAGCTTCCAATATGTCCTTGGTAGGAACTCCCCTGAGGAAGGCTGCAGAAGTGGCAGCAGCTCTGGTGGAATGAGTCTGTATGGTCCCTGGGATTTGCTTTCCATGGTGTGAATAACAAAATCTGATTCCATGAGCAATCCATTTAGAAATGGTTTGTTTAGAAATGGCTTTACCTTGGGAACTTGAAGCATAAGAAACAAAATAGAAGTTATGTTCTTACCATAACGTTCCATGTTAGTTGTCTTCTTCTCGCCTTCTTCTTGCTGGATGGGTTGAGCCGACCTCGGCTCCGGCCACTCTAAAAGCTCGAGAGTTGGTTCCACCGGCTCGAGGCTCCCCTTATATCCCACAATGCTAGGCGTGAGTTACCTCAGATCTCGTTTGTAAGCTAGGCCCAGCTTATAATAGTAACAGAATAACTATAAACAAAGTCCACCTCTATAAACCAGGGAGAAGAGAAGGGTGACCTACATCCTGATCCAGGAAAATATGCACAGCAGCATATACCTAAAGTAAAGAGGTGGTAGAAAGAGAGGTCACAATCAAAACTCCTCTAGGTCTGTCCAGGCCAGGGGAAGGAGGGTGGGGCCAAGAAGAAGAGAAGAAGACAACTAACATGGAGCGTTATGGTAAGAACATAACTTCTATATGTTAAGTTGTCTATCTCGCCTTCATTCTTGCTGGATGGGACGCGTCCTAGCACCTTGTCCCGGGTGGCCTAACGGAACAGACTCTTGAGAACAGTGGAACCAAAGTTAGCTCTATGCCTAGAAGCTAAATCCAACTTATAATGAGAAATGAAAGTGTGAGGAGTAGCCCAAGTAGCCGCTGCACAAATGGTGTCAATAGGCAGTCTGTCTTGGAAGGCTATAGAAGTAGCCAAAAGCTCTGGTAGAATGGGCTTTAGGTTTGTTAGGCAGCTTTTGGTGTCTAATTTCATAAACAAGGGAAATCAGAGATGTTAGCCATCTAGATAATGATACCTTTGAAACTGAAAGTCCCTTTCTGCCTTCTGCATAAGAGACAAACAGCTGGTCAGATTTTCTGAATTGTTTGGTTCTATCCAAATAGTACCTTAACTGACGATGAACATCTAGCCAATGCAATTTTGTTCAGACCTGTTAGAATATTCTGGAAAAACACAGGAAGGTCGATGCTTTGATTTAGGTTAGACGCCGAGGCTATCTTAGGTAAAAAGCACCGGTTGGTTCGTAAATATACCCTGTCCTTATGGAACAACAGATAAGGAGGTCGACAGCTGAGTGCATGAAGTTCTGAAACTCTTCTAGCTGAAGTAATAGCTACCAGAAAGAGTGTCTTCCACGATAGCAATTTTAAAGAACAGGAGGCTGCAGGTTCGAAAGGGGAAAGAATCAAAGAACTAAGAACTAAATTTAGGTCCCAAGGAGGAGGAGGATTTCTTATAGGAGTTCTGGTAGAAAAACTCCCTTCAAAAGACTTTGCAAAGCTTGTGGGACATTATGGCAGACTCTGAAATGCCCACATGAAAGTTAGAAATAGCTGCCAATTGAACTTTAAGAGTAGAAGGAGATGAACCTGCATGGAAGAGTTCAGCTAGAAAATCATGGACCATTTGGATGGAAGCAGTGAAAGGATCTATGTCCCTTCCTTGAGCCCAATAGGCTGCGTTTCCACTTACTCAAATAAATCTTTCAGTGGAAGATTTATGGGAAGCTATCAAAATATCTCGGACAGAGTGAGATATTTGAGGAAGCCTAGCTAAGGTTGGAATTGGAGGAACCAAGCAGTGAGGTTCAGAGAGGAGGGAGCAATGAAACTGACCCGACTGATGGATCAAAAGATCTGGAACTAGGTCCAGATGCCAAGGTCGCTCCAACAGAAAATGATGTAGAAAGGGGAACCAAACCTGTCGAGGCCAGTAAGGAGCAATGAGGATCAACAAAGGCCTTCTGAGCGATAGCTTTCTGTATCACTTGAGAGATTAGTGGAAGGAGGAAATGCATACAGAAGTCCCCTGGGCCAAACTTGGACTAGGCGTCTCTGCTGGGCTGGTCTGGTAAAGGAATAGGGTGAAATAATCTCTGCACTTGCTGTTTTGGGGAGTAGCAAAAAGGTCGCAGCAAGGCTGACCCCACTTGAGAAAAATTTCTCTCACAACAGAGTCTTTCAGAGACCACTCGTGAGGCATGAGGATAGCTCTGCTCAACTTGTCCGCGATTTGATTGGACTTCCCTGGGATGTGCATTGCTATCAGAAACCGCTGAGAAGAAATCGCCCATTGCCACAGTCTGAGTGCTTCTCGACACAGGGGGTAGGACCTGGTTCCGCCTTGTTTGTTGATATACCACACTACAGACATATTGTCCGTCTGGATTGCTATCGTTCCCAAGGGAAGAGAGTCTTGAAGGGCTTGCAATGCTAAAAGCACTGCTCTCATATCTAGAACATTTATGTGCAAGTGGCATTCGTCTGGTTGCCATGTGCCCTGGACAGTTCTGCCCTGATAATGCCCCCCCACCCGATCAGGGAGGCATCCGTTGTCAGAGTAGCAACGAGGAAGGGCAAAGAGGTCTTCCAATAAGAGCTGAGGGAAGACATCCACCACAGAAGATGATTTCTGTGTTGCGTAATCATGATGGTGTGGGACATCGGAAGTTGCTGGTATGACCATTGCGTGAAGAGCATCCATTGAAGGATTCTCATGTGGAATCTGGCTAATGGAAGCAGAGGTATGTGGCCATAATCTAACACTTTCAGAACTAACCTGGCTTTGATTCTGTTGCTGCTGAAGAGGAAGAGACCAGTTTGTGTATGTCTGTTATTCTCTGATCTGTTAGTCTCGCAGACATGTTGACTGTGTCTAGATTTAAGCCTATGAAGGTAATAGTACGACAAGGCGACAAAACAGACTTTTCGCAATTTATTGAAATGCCTAAATTTTGACAAATCACGAAAGGTGTGATCCCTAGCCAATAGAAGAAGATGCTTGGTGGGAGCTGTGAGGAGCCAGTCGTCCAAATATGGAAACACCTGGAATCCTTGGCGTCTCAGGTGAGAAGCTACCACTGCCATGCATTTGGTAAACACCGGGGCAGTGGTGAGACCAAAGGGCAGGGCCCTGAATTGAAAATGACTGGTTCCCAGCCTGAAGCGGAGGAATCTTCTGGAGCGTCTGTTCATTTTATGTGATAGTACGCATCCTGAAGGTCTATAGAGCACATCCAGTTTCCCTTTCCCAATAGGGGAAGGATGGACTGG
Source organism: Protopterus annectens (assembly GCF_019279795.1). Taxonomy (NCBI): domain Eukaryota; kingdom Metazoa; phylum Chordata; order Ceratodontiformes; family Protopteridae; genus Protopterus; species Protopterus annectens. The sequence goes on along the minus strand of NC_056732.1, from coordinate 1,017,156,511 downwards.
CGTGACCATCCGAAATCTTGTTTTCTTGACTGACTTGTTCAAGATACTGAGATCCAAAATTGGTCTCCAGTCCCCTGTTTTCTTTGGAACTAAAAAGAACCTGGAGTAGATTTGGATCCTTGCTGGTCTGCTGGAACTGGCTGAATTGCTCTTTTGCAAGCAGCTTTGAAATTTCCAAAGCTGCAAGATCCCTTTGAGCGGGTGGAACATCTGGAAGGGATTTTTTGATTGGTTTGGAATAAGGCGAAGGGAATGGAATAGCCTTGAAATGATGGACTGTACCCATTTGTCTTGAGTCAGGGATAGCCAGGCTTTGGGTACAGTGACAATCTTCCCGACTGCCTCCGGGTGGGCAGTCGGGCAACCCTCAGGGATGCTGAAAGGGCTTATCAGAGAAGGCTTCTCGGTGCCCTGGTTCTCGCCGGACCTGCCTCTAGAGGCGGCGTCTACCATTGTTGTTCCCCTCTGCCTCTGGCGGGAACCGACTCTGTCGTCAGGAGTCCCTTGAGATTGTTTCGGAACCACATTTTCCCCTTTTCTGGCCTTTGGGGTAAGGCCTAGAAGATAGAAAAATGGACTCGACGGCAGAAAGAGTCTTGCCATCTGTCTCGCACCTAGTCGAGGTTTCTGTCACTTGAGGACCAAAGAGATGATCCATCAAGCGGGAATTAGTGAATAGCGTTTTAAAGGGGTCCAAAGTTGCATAGCCGCATCCAGGCATGCCTGCGTAAGGCCACACCTGTCCCTGCGGCCCTGCTCGCTCCATCAGCCGTATAAGACAGGCGCATGGAGGCGTTAGCTATGGGAGTTCAGGGTAGCCAGCTGAGTGTTCATCTTGTCTTGAAAACCCGCAGCGTAGGATCCTTCAACATGTCACTCGCTTCTTTGATCAAGTCTCTTTGAAGGCGAGTAAAATGGCATAGGTAGTTCAATGCGAGCATAGCAAGGTAGCTGGCGAGAACATCGCTTCCCGTACCTGTCCATAGACCTAGATTCTTTGTTAGGGATGAACAGGCACTGAAGGATCAGCTAGTTCCTTCTTGGTGGCAGCAGCTACCACCATAGCATCCACAGAAACACCTTTTGTGAGAAATTGCTTGTCAGTTGGTGCTGTTATAAATTTGGAAGGTCTCCTGGGGGTAGGGTCCACTGAATCAGGAGCCGTCCAGGCCTTCTTTGCAACCACCTGCATGAGGGATCAAGGGGGACACCCAGGAGGGTGGAAGGGCGAGCCAAACGCCTCAAGATACACAGATTCATCCTCCGAAGGAGTTAAGAGCTGGCCAATTTCCCCTCTGTTTCAGGATCTCTAGAATGTCTGCAGAAGAGACATCTTCAGAAGGGCGTGGGAACCCTCGGAATCACTCTAAATCTGTGTCAGAGGTGACAGACTCAGGTGAGTCTATTTTTTTTTTTTGGGGCCCCCCTTCCCCTTCCCCTTCAGTTAGTTGTCCCTCTTCTTCTACAGAGATCATAGTACACTATACAAGATGCATTTATCCCTGACTATAATAGTATACATTTCACTGTGAACTAGTAAGAAAACACATTTATTGAGAAAGAGCTGTGGACTTATAAAAAGAATAATCCATACCATCATACTGTGGAGAACTAGAAGTTTGTAACATGGTTAATACAAAATACATTTCAAGGAATGGAAAACCAGTGTCTGATCATGGCAGCAGCAAAATGTAAAGACTGAACACTCCATTGTCTCTGAAAAGAAGGGTATACATAGAATATACTTTAGAAACATCAGAACTGGCAAATACATAAATATATTCTTGGGTGCTTAACAATGTCCTAGCAGCACTCAGTAGGCTTAACGTCCATAAGTACACTCTGGCTGAAAACATAAATGCCCTCGGGCAGATAGCTTAATACCTACCTATGAACTTATGAACCTAAGTAATACTTTTCACATAAGTGACTGAGTTAAAAAAGCAGAAACGTATCTCTTTTTGACCATGTATAAAAAGAAGTTATGTTCTTACCATAATGTTCCATGTGTGTTGTCCATCTCATCCTTTATTTTCACTTGTGGGTCGGATCCGATGTGTTGGACCCGTCTCGGCCAATATTCCAGCTCAAGGCCTTCAGCAAAGCTCGTGGGCTATATTTTTACCTATAATCCCTCTCCCTGATTACCTCAGATCTTGTTTGCCCCCCCAAAGGTGCATAAATAAGAGTTACATTGTAACTAGAATATTAATATATATATATATATATATATATATATATATATATATATATATATGTATGTGTGTGTGTGTGTGTCTATGTATCTTCTCCCCTGAAATATATATATGTGTATGTACAATGCAATTGTCTTTGCCACTAGTGTACCAGGAGTCTAGGCAGGGGGAGGTGGGAGGGTTCTGAAAATAAAGGAAGACATGGATAACACACATGGAACGTTATGGTAAGAACATAACTTTTTAATGTGATGCTGTCGATCTTGCCTTTATTCTCACTTGTGGAACCACGTCCCTAGGAACAGAACTCTTGGTGGCTCAAGGAGAATATTCCTCAGGACTATAGAACCAAAAGCTGCTCTACTCCTGGAGGTCAAATCTACTTTGTAATGGTGATGAAAAGTATGGCGTTGGCCCAAGTAGCTGCTGCATACATTATCAGAGGTAGTCTTGCATGGAAAGCTGTAGAGGTGGCAGCAGATCTAGTAGAGTGGGCTTTAGTACCATTTGGAAAGGTCTTGTTATTAGAACTGTAAATATAGGATATACAAGATCTTAGCCATTTGGATAGTGTGACCTTAGAAACTGGGTAGCCTTTCTTTGTATCTGAGAATGAAACAAAAATTTGGTCTGACTTTTAACTGAAGTCCTGTGTAAATAAAAACATAATTGCCTATGAACATCAAGTAAGTGCGAAGAATATTCTCCTTTATTTTGAAAATTGGGGAAGAAAACTGGAAGGTCAATAGACTGGTTCAGGGTATTTTCTGTAACCCACCTTGGGTAGGAGAGATGGAGTGGTGCGCAATGACACCCTATCTTTGTGAAAGATTAGATATGGGGGATTTATGGACAAAGCTTGTAATTCAGACACCTTTCTAGCAGAAGCAACTGCCACAAAGAAAAGGGTTTTCCATGAGAGATACTTCATATTGCATGTGGCAGAAGGTTCAAATGGAGGACGTATAATGTTTGTTAAAATGAAATTTAGATCCCAAGAAGGTATTGTGTGTTTAAGAGGAGGCCTTAACATGACAGTGCCAAAAAGGCTTTGCAAAATCTATGAGCCATGATTGGGCGGTCATTATCTCCTATATGAAAATTAGAGAGTGCCGACAGTTGACCTTTCACTGAAGCTGCTACTGCTCCATCATTGAAGATATCTGCCAAAAACTTAAGAATAATATGAACTGGTGCTGTAAAGGGAAAGTACAGTTGTGTACACCTACCATAAATGTAGATGTTGAGTGTCTTCACTGTTGCAGTCATGACTGTGAGAGTTCTCCCCTGCGGCAGGCAACCCTCGATCAGCCAGAATCCCAAAGTCTGGGTCCGCGTCGGTTGTTCAACTCTGTCTGACGTCAGAGCACCAGGAGTGCTCTAAATAAAGCTGACAACCGGCGCCATCTTCTCCAGTTTTTCTTGCCCCAGATGTCAGGAGTCCCAAAATGAAAATGGTCCCAAAACCTTTGCAAATACACCTCAGAAGAATGGTGAAAAAAGGAACCACACAAAAGTAAAAATAAGAGGGGACAGGAGGGAGGAAAACCCAGACTGCAACAGTGAAGACACTCGAACATCTACATTTATGGTAGGTGTACACAACTGTACTATGTTCATCGTGTTTCACTGTTGCAGTCATGACTGTAAGGTAGAATCCCAAAGCTGAAAGAAAGGGAGGTGGTCATAAGAAGAAGGGCGGCTAAAGGCCCTGCAAGACTGCAGAGGCAAAGCCTGCTCTAGACTTAGAGTAGAGAGGCAAATTGTAGTGTAGAAAGTATGCACTGAACTCCAAGTTGCAGCTTCCAATATGTCCTTGGTAGGAACTCCTGGGAAGGCTGCAGAAGTGGCAGCAGCTCTGGTGGATTGAGTCCTGTATGGTCCTGGGATTTGCTTTCCATGGTGTGAATAACAAAATCTGATTCCATGAGCAATCCATTTAGAAATGGTTTGTTTAGAAATAAAAAAACTTTACCTTGGGAACTTGAAGCATAAGAAACAAACAATTGTTCAGATTTTCTGATGTCCTTGGTTCTGTTCAGGTAAAACGTGGCTGTCGATGTACATCCAAGGAATGTAAGATCCTTTCCCCTTTATTTTGAGGAGTGGGGAAAAAGGTTGGCAAGTGGATAGTTTGATTTAAAGCCACTTTGGAAACCACCTTAGGCATAAATGTCGGATTAGTCCTCAAAGATACCCTGTCTTGATGAAAAATAATATAAGGTTCCACCGCCATAAGAGCTTGTAACTCTGAAACTCTCCTGGCAGAGGTTAGTGCCAACAGGATAGCTGTCTTCCAAGATAAAAACTTGATGTCAGCAGAAGCGGCAGGCTCAAAGGAGGCAAGGTTAGTTTTTCCAAAACATAATTGAGATCCCAAGCAGGAATAGGAGGAGATCTAGGAGGTCTTAAGTTCTTAGCTCCTCTGAGGAACTGTCTCATGAGCTGGTGGGAAAAGATGGGAGGGTCAGTATTACAATGAGCAGAAATAGCTGAAGCATGGATCTTAATGGAAGAGAAAGAGAGACCCTTATGTAAGAGATCCGTCAAGTAAAGTAGAATTAAAGTAATGTTAGGAAGAAGAGGATCAGAATCCTGAGCCTGCATCCAGGAACAAAATCTTTCCATTTTCCCACATAAGATTTCCTAGTGCTAGGACGTCTAGCTTCCAAAATGACATCCATAACCTGCTTGGGTAGGAAAGAAGAAATCAAAGGCCCTGGATTAACCAGGCCGCCAGGCTGAGAGTTCTGACATGAGAGTGTAGAACCCGACCCTGATGTTGGGACAGAAGGTTCGGAGACTGAGGTAAAATCCAAGGGGGCTTCAGGCATAGGTTTATTAGAGTTGGATACCAAAACTGCCGAGGCCAATTCGGAGCCAACAAGATTATCTTCTTGGGTTTGTCCTGTTTTATCTTCAATAAAACTCGTGGAAGAAGAGGTAGAGGCGGAAAGGCATATCCCGAGAGGTTCCTCCAACTGAATGACAGGGCATCCACTTTCCAAGCCTCTCTGTGGAATGTCCTGGTGCAAAAAATCTGCAGTTGATGATTTAGATGGGATGCAAAGAGATCTATGTGAGGACATCCCCATACTGCTGTTATCATCCTGAATATTTTGGTGTCCAGCATCCACTCGTGTGGATCCGAAAGGTTTCTGCTCAAACTGTCTGCCAGTAAGTTTTGTTTTCCTGGTAGAAACTGAGCTTGAAGATCCAGATTGCAAGTTAGAGCTGTCTTCCATAAATCCATGGCTAGTCTGCAAAGGGGGTAGGAATGAGATCCCCCTTGCTTGTTTATGTACCACATAACTGTGGTGTTGTCTGTCCGTATTAGTAGTTGTCCTGGCTGTATGAGATTCCTGAAGGCCAATACAGCTTTCTGAATGGCTAACATCTCCTTTAAGTTGATATGCAGGTGCTTCTGATCCTTTATCCAAAGGCCCTGCAGACAATTGCCCTGAAAATGGGCTCCCCAAGCATAATCCGAGGCGTCCGTGGTTAGAATCTGAGAGGCAGGAGGTAGATGGAAGGGCTTCCCTTTGTTTAGAGCACATGCCCTGGACCACCAATGAAATTCCTTTTGAAGGCAAGGAAGGACAGGAATCAGTATGTCCAAACTGTGGTAATGCTGAGACCATACACTTTTTAGGTACCACTGTATTTTCCTCATGTGTAGTCTTGCATATGGTACGAGAAGGATGCAGGAGGCCATGTAACCCAAAGCCTGCAGGAATTTCCTTGCAGATAAATGGGTTAGAGTTGCCAAGGCTTTGAAAGTTGATGCCAGCTGTAATTGTTTTTCGGATGTCAGAAAAGCCATCTGGGTTGTAGTGTCTAGAAGAGCACCCAGAAAAGTTATCTCTTGTGATGGTGTCAAATTTGACTTTTTTATGTTTACAGAGAATCCCAGGAATTTGAGGAGGCTTTGTACAAAATGTAGATGCTAGAGTAAGACATCCTTGCTGTCTGCCTGAATTAGACAATCGTCCAGATAAGGTTATATTTGAATTCCCTTGAGTCTCCAAGGCATCAAATCCACAGTGTAAAACATGCTTCCCAACTTGTTCAGTGGCATGCAATAAGTCATGTAATTCCTTATCCTCTGCACAGGCAGAAATGGAAGTAAATTTTTGTTTTAAGACAGATAAGAGAAATTGCTGATATTTAAGCATATGAAACTGACAGTTTAAAGCCCTAATGGACAAAGTAGCAGAAGTGTACACCTTTTTGCCCCATCTTTCCAAGGCTCGAGAATCCTTTTAAGTAGGAATAGGATTTTTGGCAGTAGCGGCCTTAACACCCTTAGGACCCTGAGAAATGGTTTCAGGGTCAGCAGTAGGATTCTTGTATAAAAATCAGGAACCCTGTAGTACCTATCAGGCTTAACAGGAGCAGGAGGAAAAGAATCAGGGGTTAAATTAGCCTCCGAAAAGGCATCATCCACAATATCCAAAACAGGAGAAATAGCCAGGGGTCTATGTTGGGGTAGAAGAAGAAAATCCCTCAGCCTTTTCTTGGATTCTGAATACTCCTGTCCCTCCCAGTGGAAATGTTCCCTCATTTCATGCAGAGTTTCCCCAAAAGAAAAATCCTCAGGAGGAGAAGCTGAAGGAATGGATTCTTCCGCATCAGAATCCTCATAAGGAGGGAAAGAATATTCCTGATCAGAAGAAGAAACTGAGGAAACAGAAGCCTGATCAGAGGAATCATAATAAACATCCTGCCTTGGCCTTTTGTCTGGAGGGGGATGAGAACCCCTAATCATTGTGAGTAAATCCTCCGCCATCTTGAGTAACTGTTTCTGTGACTTGGGAGCCGGTTCAGAAGAGGCCTGTGCTGAAGTCTTTGATTCAGAAGGAGTCTTTGCCTTTGTCTTTGGCTTTGCCTTTACTTGAAGCTGAGTAGGCCTGAAAACCCCTTCGGAAGCCGGTACCTGCACAGCGGCTCCGGACCCATCCGAAGGAGCATTGTCCGAAGGTCCTGCAACAGAGATATTTAAAGGCCTGGTTGGCTCCTCATGAGAGTCTGTTTCGGTCATCGGTTCTGAAATGGCTGACGACAGGGGCTGCAAAAGCGCCTCACTGACGACGGCCAAATCTGAAGCTGGCTCCACATGTGCGCTATCATCAGATTTGGACCTCGAAGGCCTGTCTTTATCCTTGCGACGCTTGTGAACTCCGGTAGATGGAACCGTGTCCGATGACATTTTGTAGTTAAAGCGCCCACCGAAGTAATGAAAAGCAAAATCGTACCTTCGCTTGATTGTACGCTGATTGAATCTAGCACAAAACCGACAACTAGCTACGTCGTGGTCAGGGCCTAAGCAAGGAATACAGTAAGAATGAAAATCCTTATGAGGTATTTGCTTCCCACATGAAATACAATTATTAACTTTTTCTGACATCGGAGTGGAGCAAGAAAAAGTTTCAACGGGTACTTAGCTTTGAGTGGAGAAGAAAGTCTTCGAACAGAAGTAAGTAGAAATATTCGTCAGGAGTCTACCGACCGGCACTTGCGAACTGCTATCACCGCACGGCAAGAAAGACTGGAGAAGATGGCGTCGGTTGTCAGCTTTATACTCCTGGCTCTGGCGCCAGGAGCAGAGTTGAACAACCCACGCGGACCCAGACTTTGGAATTCTGGCTGACCGAGGGCTGCCTGCCGGCAGGGGAGAACCCTACAGTCATGACTGCAACAGTGAAACACGATGAGCATCTATGTTTTTACTGTTAGCCCATATTACAAATTTCTTCCACTTGGTTGTATAAAGTTTCCAAGTGGACAATTTATGAGACCATAAAATTATATGACTGACTGGAGAGGACAGGGATGGAAACCTGGCAATTAAGGGAACTGAAGCAGCCAAGTTGTTAATCTCAAATTGTCTAGGTTGGGATGAACCATCCCCGATGGGTGTGTCAGAAGGTCTGGAACTGGGTCCAGAATCCAGGGTTCATCCCGGAGATGAGGCTGAAGAAAGGGAAAACAGATTTGATGAAACCAGTAGGGGGCAATTAGGATAATGGCTGTCTCCAACAAACTTGCTTTCTGTAGGAGCTTTGGGATTAGAGGAATAGGCGGAAATGCATAAAGACATCCCGTGGACCAATCATGAACAAGTGCATCCCTTGGTGACTCCCCTAATGTGGGATTAGGGAGAAGTAGTTGCTGTATTTGGCATTGTTGGTGATGCAAAGAGGTTGCAGCAAGGCTATCCCCATTTGCGGACTACCACATCCACTATCTTCTGACTGAGGGGCCACTCGTGTGGCCATAAGATGGCCCTGCTCAATTTGTCTGCAATCACGTTGGATCTCCCCAGGATGTGCATTGCTATTAGAAAGCGGTTGGAGGCTATCGCCCAATGCCTGACCCTGAGAGCTTCTCGACAAAGTGGCTAAGACTTGGTTCTTCTTGTTTGTTGATATTTTATATTACCGACATGTTGTCGGTCTGAATTGTCCCTGTAGGAAGAGAGTCCTGAAATGCTTGCAACGCTAAAAGCACCACTCTACTCTCTAGGACATTTATATGCAGGTGAGACTCCAGGTCTTGCCAGATGCCTTGAACTGTCTTCCCCAGAAAATGTCCCCCCGCCCTATCTGGGAAGTATCTGTGGTCACCGTGGCTAGAGGCTATGGGAGAATAAAGGAGTGGCCCTGTAGAACTGATTGTGAGTGTATCCACCATTGTAGATCTTTCTTACAAGAGTTGGTTATAGTTATCTTGTGGGACATAGGAAGTTCCAAGATTGACCACTGAGCAAGCATCCATTGGAGTACCATCATATGGAGGCAGGCTAGAGGAACTAGAGTGATGGAAGCAGCTATTTTCCCTAGCACTTGTAGAACCAGTTTCACAGTAGCTTTGGACTTTTTTATGAGTGTCCTGATGAGATGACGGAGATCGTGTACTCTGTCTCGAGAGAGTCTTGCTATCTGAGTGGTAGTATCTATTTCTGCTCCTATGAATCTTAAGGATTGCGATGGTTGTAGCACAGATTTCTTGTAATTTACGGTAATGGCCAGAGAGGTGCAGAGTTGAAGAACATGATCTCCCAAGGATTGCGATGGTCGTAGCACAGATTTCTTTTAATTTATGGTAATGGCCAGAGAGGTGCAGAGTTGAAGAACATGATCTCCCAACTGGTGTAAGTGATGCCTGGTCGGGGAGGATACGAGCCAGTCGTCCAGGTATGGGAATACATGGATTCCCTTGCATCTCAGGTGAGCCGCCACTACTGCCATACATTTCTTGAACACTCTGGGGGCTGTAGTGAGACCAAAGGACAGAGCTCAGAACTGGAAGTGACTGTCTCCCAGCCAGAAGCGTAAGAACCTCCTAGATCGTCTGTCCATTTTGATATGGTAGTACGCATCTTTGAGGTCTATAGAGCACATCCAGTTGTATTTTCCCAGGAAGGGAAGTATTGACTGCAGTGTTACCATTTGGAACTTGTCTACTTTACTGATTTGTTTAGGTTGCTGAGATCCAGAATGGGTCTCCAGTCCCCCGTTTTCTTTGGAACTAAAAAGAATCTTGAGTAGGTTTCTGATCCTTTCTGGTCTGTGGAGACTTCTTGGATGACTCTTTTGTTTAGCAACTTTTGAATTTCTATTGTTGCTTGTTCCTTTTGACTGGGTGGAACATCTGGAACAGCTTTGTTTTCTGGGATAGGAAGGGAGAAAGGGATGATATATCCTCTGGATATTATGCCCTGCACCCATTTGTCATTTGTTATGTTTTGCCATGTTTCGCGGTGCAGGGATAATTTTCCCCCAACTGCCTCCAGAGGGGGAGCAATCGGCAAGCCTTCAGGAGTGCTGAAAAGGTCTCCCAAAGAAAGATTCCCCTGGAGCCTGATTTTGCAGACACCCCCCCCCCCTGCAAAAGCGACATCTCCCATTGTTGTTACCCCCTCTGCCCCTGGGGGAACTTTCACCTTGTGTGTTCTGACAAAACCTCTGTGATTTTCTGATCCACATTTTTTCACTACCTTTTTGGCCCTTGGGAAAGGTTCTGGTAGGATTGGAGAAACGTACTCCAATGGCAGACAAGGTCCTACCTTCTTGTTCACACCTGGTGAGTGTTTCCATCACTTGTGGCCCAAAGAGGGATGAGCCATCAAAGGGGGTGTTAATGAAGAAAGACTTGAAGGGCTCTACGAAATTGCAAAGGTGCATCCAAGCCTGTCTCCGGAGAGAGATACCTGAGCCTGCTGCCCTACTCGTTCTATCTGCTGTGTAAGAAATCAGCCTCATGGAAGAGCTGACTACTGAATTTAAGGTAGTGAGCTGAGCATTGACTTTCTCTGCCGCTGCATCAGCTACAGCTCCTTGAAGGGAGTCTTTTAACTCTTTATTCAGGTCCCCTCTGAAGTCTTGTAAAGTGAGTTAGATAATTCAGGGACCGTAAGGTGTTGGAAAAATATGGGAAGAAAACAAGTAAGTTAGTGGATTGATTAATATTCATTTCTGAGACCACCTTTGGTAGAAATGATGGGTTGGTTCTTAGACAAACCCTATCTTTATAAAAAAATAAATATGGAAGTTTTGAAGATAGCATATGTATTTCGGAAATTCTTCTGGCAGTGGTAATGGCTATCAAACAATGGTCTTCATTGAAAGAAACTTTAAGTCACAGGAAGCCGCCGGTTCAAAGGACCAAAGACTGTAGAACCATAGTCAGATCCCAAGGAACTAAAGGATCCTTATAAGGTGGTTTCAACCGTAAGGTTTCTTTCATAAACACTTTACACAATTTATGGGAGATTAGAGGGTGATCTTCAAAGCCATCGTGAAAATTGGAAATAGCAGCTAGTTGAACCTTAACTATAGAAGCAGAGGCTCCTTGTAAGAAAACCATAGCTAAAAATTCTAATACTTTTTCAATTGGTGCTAAAAAAGGATTAAATCCATTATTGTGCACCCAAAAGGAAAATCTTTTCCACTTACTGTGGTAAAGTTTCCTGGTGGAAGGTGTATGAGAGCTAATAACATTTTTTTGGACTGGAGATGATACATTTTTCTGCCTAGTGATCAATGGAATTGGAAGAATCAAGCCGTTAGCCTGAGGTTCTGAAGAATGCGGTGCACCAGACCTTGTGGGTGAGACAGAAGATCCAGAAGTGGGTCCAGAGTCCACGGACAGTGAATTAGATGAAGCCATAGAAAGGGGAACCAGACTTGATGAGGCCAAAAGGGGGAAATGAGGATCACTTTGCTCTTCAACCTGATGGCTTTCTTTAAGAAGAGGGGAATCAGTAGAAAGGAGGGCAAGGCACAGAGTAGTCCCAAGAGCCAATCGTGAAGGAGATCATCTTTTGGGGACTCCCCCTGAGGGGGGATTAGGGAAAAGTAGCTGCTGCACTTGTTCAGGGGTGAGCCAAAAAGGTAGCAGCAAGACTGGCCCCAGCAGGGGAAACCTCCTCACCACTCTGGGATGAGAAACCACCCATGAGGCAGGAGAATGCATTTGCTCAGTTTGACTGCAATCACATTCCGGCTGCCCAGGATGTGCATTGCTATCAGAAAGCAGTTGGAGGCTATCACCCATTGCCACACTCTGAGAGCTTCTCGACACAGAGGGTAAACCTTGGTTCCACCCTGTTTGTTGATTTACCAGACTACTGACATATTGTCTGATTGAACTGCAATCATTCCTAGAGGAAAGATAGCCTGGAAGGCTTGCAAAACTAAGAGCACTGCCCTCAGTTCCAGAACATTTATATGCCAATTGGCCTACATCGGGGACCAAGTGCCTTGGACTGTCCTGCCCAGATAATGCCTCTCCCCACTCCATCTGGGATGCATCTGTGGTCACTACAGCCTTGGGCTGAGGTGGAATGAAGGGATGGCCTAATAGGATTTCCCTGAATTCCATCCACCAGGATAAGTCTTTCTTGCAATGACTGGTGATTAAAATAGGATGTGTCACTGGATGTGTCAGAATGGATCATTGGGATGCCAAAAGTCACTGTAGTAGTCTCATGTGAAATCTTGCCAGTGAAACTAAGTTGATGGCTGATGCCATTGACTGGAGAGCTTGAAGGTTCCTGTACTTTTAGTCCTTCAAGCTCTCCAGTCAATGGCTGCTGCCATTGACTGGAGAGCTTGAAGGACTAAAAGTACAGGAACCTTGTCATTGGAGAGAATGATTTGCACTTGGAATCTTATCTTCTACAGCTTGTGTAGAGGAAGAGAAAAGAAACTGTACAAATGGTGGTATTTAGCTGGGCTACTATGAACTCTAAATACTGAGTCTAGCTTAGTTATGATTTTGAATGATTTACTGCAATGCCCAGACGAGTAAAAAGGTGCAGAACGAAATCTGTTGCTTGAAGCAGTAGATACCTGATGGGAGTGATGATGAGCCAGTCATCTAGATAAGGAAACACCCAGAATCTGTGAAGTCTCAAGTGAGCTGTCACTGTTGCCAAACACTTGGTGAACACCAACGGGGGCTGTGGTGAGGTCAAAGGGCAGAACTCTGAATTGAAAATGACTGGCTCCTAGCTGAAAGTGGAGGAACCTTCTGGAGCACTTGTCCATTTTTATGTGGTAATACAGGTCCTGAAAATCTACACAGCTCATACAATCGTCTTCCTCTAAGAATGGCAGGATAGACGGAACCGTGACCAGTCAGAACTTTGTCTGCTGAACAAACTTGTTCAGAAGGCTGAAATCTAAAATTGGTCTCAAGTCCCCTGTTTTTTTTGGCACCAAAAAGAAACTAGTAAAATCTGGATCCTATCTGGTCTGGCGGGACTTCTTGCATGACTCTTTTTTTCTAGCAGCTTTTGAATTTCCAGAGGTGCTTGATCCCTCTGATTGGGTGGAACATTGGGGTGCCTGCTTCTTGATATTGGATTGAGAGTAAAGGGGATGTGGTAACTTCTGGCAATGATCCTTTGCACCCAAGTATCTGAAGTTATTTGCTAACAGGCTCTCGAGTGCAAAGAGAATCTTCCCCCATCTGCTTCCAGAGGTAAGCAACCGGGCCTCCTTTCAGGAGCACTGGTAGGGTTTCCCAAAGAAAGAATCTCTGGAACCCTGATTTTGTGGGCCACCTCTGCCGCGGGGTCAGCATCTTCCATTGATCTCTCCCCTCTGCCCTGAGGTGAGCCACCATCACATGTGTCCTGAAAAAGTCCTTGGGATTTTTTGAACAACATCTTCCTGCTCTTCTGGTTCCTAGATTAGGACTATTGGGGAGCAGAAAGATGTATGCCCACTGCAGATAGGGTCTTTCCATCTTTCTCGCACCTGGCTAATGTTTCTCTGACTTTAGGGCCAAACAAGGAAGATCCATATAAAAGAGCATTGAAGAAAGAAAACTTAAATAGCTCCACAAACTCACACAAGCACATCCAGGTGTGTCGCAGTATAGCAATTCTGAAACCCGCTGCCCTAGTCATCCCTTTGGCTGCATGCACGATGATACTCATGGACGAGCTGGAAATAGACTCCAAGGTAGCCAGCTGGGAGGCCACTTTATCTTGGATCTCCTCAGACACAGCTCCTGCAAGGGTATCTGACAACTCCCTGATCAGATTCTTCTGGAGCCTAGTAAAGTGTGCCATAAAATTCAAGGACTTTAAAGTGAAGGTCAGTGATGCATACACTCACTTTCCGTATCTGTCCATTGTCTTGGACTCTCAACTGGGGGTTAAACAGTGGAACTCTCTTCCACCAGTTCCTTTTTGGTGGCCATCACTACCACTATGGCATCTACTGCTAACCCCTTAGCCCAATACTGGTGGTCCCCTGGAGATGAAAGAATTTTGTCTGGTCTCCTGGGGACTGGCTCTGCAGAATCAGGGGCCTTTCAAGTCCACTGTGTGATCAATTTAATAAGATCGGCAGCAGGAGGGGTCATCAAAAAAGTAGATGTGTGAGCACCAAAAGCTTGCAGGTATGCTGACTACTCAGAGGTAGGGTCTTTGGGCTTCCAGTCACCCCTCTGTTTCAGAATTTCAAGAATGTCTCCAAAGGAGATCTTCAGGGGGTGACCGAGGGGAATCCTCCTCACCATCAAAGTCCTTGTCTTCTGTGACAGATTTGTCAGGAGAATCTAAGTGTTTCCTCTTACACGTCTTTTTCCAGGGTGTCTCCTCAGTGGGAATCTCTGAAGAGGACTCAGAAGAAGACAGGCCCTGCACAGGGGTATCCTGCAGCTTTGGTGCTCACTGCCTGGATGTGGAAGTTAGTGGCAGTTCTGGGCAAGAGAGAGTTCCGGGGTCATACTCTGATATGGGAGGGGCCAGCAAAGAACCTGCAGAGGCCAATGCCCTTTCCATAACCTGGAAGGCAGGTCCCCCTTAAAAGGGATGGCAGCCCAGAACTGAGAAGAATAACCTCGGAACCGTGGTCCCACCCTGCTCCGAGAAACCTACCCCCAAAGCAGGAGCTGAGGAACAGCCCACATCAGTCAAAGCTCCAAGAGTCAAGGACGACCCTGAATAAAAAACTGGAGCTGATCCAAGACCCTCAGATCTGGCAGCAGACAGCAGGAAGTCCGTGGGTTCTGATGGAACTGAGGAACTCAAAGCAGATCCTGGAACACAAGGGCTAAAGGCTATCAGCATTGGAGCAGCTGGAACCGGAGAAATCAAAGTTATAATCTCTAAGCCCTCAGAGAAGGACAGAGGAGGAAAGTTTGGTGGAATCCTGGGAGAGAAAGCCACATCTCCAGAAGGGAGTGGGGCATGGGAAGAGGCAAAAAGACCTCTAGCCACTAGGAGCTGATCCACCAACCTCACAATGTCGACTTCAGTCAGACTCCAGGAAGAATGGACAGATAAGCCTGAGGGGGATTCCTGCCTTTCTAGGAATGGACTTGGAAGCCATCCCACAAAAGGGTCAACTGAAAAAGCATATCTTGTCCTGGGTATATTGATGATATTCACATTTTGGCACTGGGGATGGTATCGACTCCAAAATATTTGGTAGACTCACAGGTGAAACCGGTACCTACAAGGAAGCTTAAGTTATCGGTACCAAAGTGGCTGGCACCAAGACTTGTGGTGCTGATGTAGTTAAGGCAGATGGTGCCGAGGAAGTGGGTTTCATAAATTTCTTAATTTTAGACTTTGGTTCCATAGGAGGTGTTGAAGTCAAAGATTTCTGTTTCTTGGCTGCTGGAGCCAAAGGGGACTCAGGCAACGAATGACTCTTTTTCTGTCCGTGTTCCAATTTAGAAGAAGAAGGAGATAAATGTGAGGATATGTCAGACTTGGACAGAGCCTCCTCAAAGGAAGACTTAATCATGCCTTTTAGAATCAACTTATTTTTGAGTTCTACAAGGGCCGGGTTGCTGAGCACTTGACAAATTGAACAATCTTGCTGTAAATGTGAAGAGTCCAAACAGTACACACAAGAAGAATTCCCATCTGATTTCGGCATCTGCCTACCACAGTCATGACACTGTTTAAATCCTGTAGTCTCTTTAGAATTATCTGCCATGTTAAAGTGGAAAAACAATAATCAACTGACAGCAAAAAGAAGTGCACATGCAAAGAGGAAGGGAACGGCTACCAGCAATGGTAGGCCAGAATTATCAAAAAGGCAGGGAGAAGGAAAGTACTACCAACGATGGTAGACAGAGGTTATGAGTAGGTAGGAAAAAGCACACTCACTCGCAGAAAGTAATAGTGGGATAGAAACGTATGAAAAAAATAAGGAAAAACTGCCAAAGATGGTAGGGGAGAACACTGAAGTGTCAAGGGAGAGGGATAGCACAGAACAAGTAAGGTAAAAAGGGTAGAGCAATACTAGACTATCGATATATAAAGATATATGTATAAAAATATATAAGAATAGGAAAGAATTTTTTTTAAACTACAAAAATATTTTTTTACTTAGCTGAGACCAAATTTGGCTGACGCGTCTTGCAACAAGAGTGGCAAATGAGATCTGAGGTAATCTGGAGAGAAGTATTCTGGGTAGACTTAGCTCGAGAGTTTTTGGCTTGTGCGAGATGTTATAATGGCCAAGCCAGTTCTGAGAATCGGAACCAAGTCCCAAATGTCAAGGATAAATTAAGACTGACAACATCAAATTGAAATGGTATATTTGTGAAAAATGAAATAAGGTTGACTCACCATAAGAACTCAGACACTCTTGCAGAAGTCAGAGCAATCAGTATCACTGTTTTCCATGTTAAAAACCTCAGATCAGTTTGATGAGCTGGTTCAAAAGGAGCAAGATTTAATTTTTCCAAAACAAAATTAAAATACCAGAGAGGAGATACTTGTTTTATAAATGGATGGGTATGCAAAATTTCCTTCAAAAATATCTTGACATGGGAATGCATTGAATGAAGGGGATTCACAGACAGACATACTGAAATGGAAGACAAATTAATCATGACAGATGAGTTAAAAACACCAGAGGATAATAAATCACACAAATATTGTAGAACCAGAGAAATATTTGTTTTAAAAGGGTCTTGGTATGGCACCAACTAGAAAATGTTTTCCATTTGCTAATATATGATTTCCTAGTAGCAGGTTTCTTTGTCTCCTTTAGTACCTGTTGTATGTCCTCAGAAAAGAGGTGTCCATAAGGTATTAACACTCCATCATTTAGTTAGTTAGCCAAAGTTGTTTCAGGTTGTGGTGTATCAAACAAACTGGCTTGTGTGAGCAGGTTCAGTCTGTGAGGAAGTTTTTGGTAAATGCCCTTGGCAATTTCCAGAAGAAGGGAAAACTTTTAGTTATGTACTCACCATAACTTCAGATGTTTGGGATCCATCTCGCCTACATTCTGACTGATGGGTTCGGAGCCGATCCCTCGGCTCCGACTCGGCACGCTTATGCCAAAGAGCGAAGTCTCTTATTGGCTGAGCTTACTATATCCCAGGATGCACCACTACCAGTCCCCCAGATCTAGTTTGTCCGCATACATGCACACATGCACGCCCTGCTTATATAACATCGTCAGATGGAACAAGATAAAACAGTAGAACTCAAAACCGTTCAATCTCTTCTGATCTCCAAGGCAGCGGGAAGGAGGGTGGGTATTAGGAATGTAGGCGAGATGGATCCCAAACATCTGAAGTTATGGTGAGTACATAACTAAAAGATGTTATGTGATCCTATCTCGCCTACATTCTGACTGATGGGACAGCGTCCTAGCACCTGAATCCTGGGTGGCTCACTGGAAAACACTCCTGAGTACCGTGGAACCAAATGAAGCTCGTCCTTTAGATGCCACATCCAATTTGTAGTGGGAAATGAAAGTGTGCGGATTGGACCAAGTAGCCGCAGCACAAATTTCCGATATAGCGAGCTTGGAATGAAAAGCTATAGAAGTAGCCATAGCTCTGGTAGAATGAGCTTTGATAGATGTTGTAAGTTGCTTATTCAAGAAGAATAAGCCTGAGTTATGCAATCTCTGATCCATTTGGAGATAGTAGCTTTTGTGATGGTTTGGCCCAATTTATTATCTGAGAAGGACACAAACAACTGGTCTGACTTACGAAGTTGCTGAGTCCTGTCTAAATAGAAGCGTAATTGCCTGTGAACATCCAATTTATGGAGAGTGTATTCTGCTTCATTGGAGAATTTTGGGAAGAAAACTGGTAGCTCTAGAGATTGTTGGAGACAGAAACTAGAACAGACCTTTGGGACAAAGGATGGATTAGGCCTAAGTGATACTCTATCCTTGTGGAAAATCAAGTATGGTGGCTTAATAGACAGGGCTTGAAGCTCTGAAACTCTTCTTGCAGAAGTAATTGCAACTAAGAAGGCAGTTTTCCAAGACAGATATTTTAACTCACATGTAGCAGCGGGTTCGAAAGGGGAAGAGGGTAATGCGAAGCACCAAATCAAGATCCCACGGAGGTGCAGGATGAAAAATTGGGGGTCTTAATAGGCTCGCACCTTTAATGAAAGTTTTGCATAGTCTGCTGCTCATCAAAGGAGAATCCATGGATTCGTGGAATTTAGAGATAGCCGCTAGTTGGACTTTAATAGTTGAGACAGAAGATCCTTGATTAAACAGGGATGTTAAGAATTTCAAAACCTCTGGGACAGGAGCAGTGATAGGGTCTAAGCCCTTGAGTTGAGCCCAGATAGCAAACCTCTTCCACTTACTGAGGTACAATTTGTTAGTGGTGGGTTTGTGGGCGCAAGATAAAATGTGAACAACTTCGGGTCTAGTGTGTGCCTTCTGACTAAAGTCGGAAGTGGAGGAGCCAAGCTGTCAATTTCAAAGATTGAAGGGACTGATGCCGATGTCCCGACTGATGGATTAGCAAGTCCGAATTAGGTCTAAAGTCCACGGATCGTCCACCGCATGCTTCTTCAGGTAAGGAAACCATACCTGACGAGGCCAGTATGGGGCAATCAGTATCATTGAGGACCCCAATTGAGAAGCTTTTTGAATAACTTTTGGGAGAAGTGGAATTGGAGGAAAGGCATAAAGTAGCCCTGTTGGCCAAGGTTGTGCTAGAGCATCCATAGCTGGTACTCCTGATGTGGGATCAAGGAGAAGAACCTTTGGCACTTGGTGTTTAGTGGAGTTGCAAATAGGTGCAGCATGGCGTCCCCATCTCCTGAAAACCTGAGCTGCTACTGTGTGGTTTAGAGACCACTCGTGTGGAGAGAGAATTGTCCTGCTCAATTTGTCTGCCAATATATTTGACCTTCCGGGATGTGGGTCGCTACCAAGAAGCGGTTGGTAGCTACAGCCCATTCCACACTCTCATGGCCTCTCTGCAAAGGGGTGCGATCTGGTCCCTCCTTGTTTGTTCAGATACCAGACCACCGACATGTTGTCTGTGTGGACGGCGATGATGCCCTGAGGAAGAAACTTGTGTAAGGCCTGTAGGGATAGAAGTACAGCCCTCATCTCCAACACGTTGATGTGGAGAAGAGCTTCGTCTGGAAGCCAGGAGCCCTGAACTAGCCTGCCCAGACAATGCCCCCCCCACCCTATCTGGGAGGCATCTGTCGTCAGGGTAACCACTGGAGAGGGAAGAACAAAGGGGTTTCCTTGATTCAAATTGGATGTCTGAAGCCACCAGCGAAGGTCCCTTTTGCATATTTCCGTAATCATGATGTGATGATTGAGGGGAAGATCCTGAAAGGACCATTGAGTTGACAATAGCCACTGAAGAATCCTCATGTGCAATCTTGCCAGAGGAACTAAAAGAACCGTGGCAGACATTGAGCCTAAAACTTGTAGAACCATCCTGGCTGGGGCTTTGGATCTCAAGATCAGAGCTTGAACTTGGCCCTGTAAAGTTTGGATCCTTTCGGCAGGAAGAAAGGCGCATCAATCTTGAGTCTATCTCTGCTCCTATGAACTTTATGCTGAGAGGGCAGCAAGACAGACTTTGACCAATTGAATGTAATCCCCAGGGTAATACCCAGGGAGATGGTGGCTTTGAGGTTGTCCATTAGTAGATGCCTGGTGGTGGCAGTCAGGAGCCAGTCGTCCAGATAGGGAAACACTTGGAATCCAAGACTTCTCAGGTGAGCCGTCACTACTGCCAAACACTTGGTGAACACCCTGGGGCTGTGGTGAGACCAAAGGGCAGAGCAAAATTGGTAATGACTGACTCCCAGGCTGAAGCGCAGATACCTCCTGGACGCCTGATGTATCGGTATGTGATAATAGGCGTCCTTGAGGTCTATGGAGCACATCCAAACATCCTTCTCCAACAATGGGAGAATGGATTGTAACGTGACCATTGAATTTGGATTTCGTGGACGGATTGGTTCAGTCTGCTGAGATCCAATATTGGTCTCAGGTCCCCTGTCTTTTGGCACTAAAAGAACCTGGAGTAATTTCCTGATCCGATCTGGTCTGTGGGGACCGGTTGGATGACTCCTTTTCTAGCAGCTTTAAAGATTCTGCGGCTGCCATTTCCCTTTGACTGGGTGGTGGGTCCGGGATTCTTTTGGACGGTGGGGCGAGTATGTGAATGGGATGGTGTAACCTCCGGCAATGATCCGAAGCACCCATCTGTCCTGAGTGATTGACTCCCAGGCTTTTAGGTGCTTGGCAAAGCGACACCCGACTGGCTCGAGCAGCACAGCCGGGCAATCCCTCATGACGTGGGAGGCTGAAGAGCCACGAAAGGACTCGCGGTCTCCAGAATTTGCGGGGCCCTCTGCCGCCTCTGGGACGGCGTCTCCCTGAAAAATTTCCCGTCCTCTGCCTCTGGAAGGGGAATCTTCCTGCTGTTGGGAGAAAACTTACGAGATTTGCGGAACCACATTTTCCCTCCTTTAGCCTTGGGGTAAGGCCGAAGGGAGTGGAATAACGGGCACCTACGGCAGATAAAGTTTTTCCCTCTTGCTCACAGCGGTAAGGGTGTCTTTAACCTTGGGTCCAAACAAGGATGACCCATCAAAGGGAGCGCGTCGTGAAGGAAGACTTGAAGGCCTCCATGAAACTGACACAAGCGGAGCCAGGCTTGCCTCCGTGAAGAGCCACGCCTGTGCCTGCCGCTCTACCGCCCTTGACCACATAGGAAATGAGCCTCATGGACGAGTTTGAAATTGACATAAGGATAGCCAACTGAGAGCTAACCGACTGGGCTAGCTGCTCAGGTAGGTTACCGAGAGGAATCTGACAACTCCTTGACCAGATCCCTCTGAAGCCTGGTAAAATGTGCCAAATAATTCAGAGACCTTAAAGTAAAGGCCGCTGAAGTCAGGGTGCGCTTCCGTCCTGTCCATACTCCTAGACTCCTTATTAGGAGGATGGATGGACGTTGAAGCCTCTGCCACGTCCTGTTGTGTAGCAGATGCCACCACCATGGCATCTACAGCCATGCCTTTGGTGAGGAACTCCTTCTCGGGGGGAGCAGACAAAAATTTATTTGGACGAGAAGGGACTGGTTCTACGGTATCTGGGTGTTCCCACGCCCGAAAAACTAAATCCAAAAGCTCGTCGAAGGGCGGAGACACCCAGGAGGCGGAGGTCTGAGCCCCAAAGGCCTTGAGGAGCACTGACTCATCAGCAGAGGGAGGTTTGGATATCCAGCCGCCTCGTTGTTTGAGGATCTCTAAGATGTCTGCAAATGAGACATCATCCGAGGCGACTTCGGGACCCCTCTGCATCATCAAGATCAGTGTCTGATGTAATAGACTCGGGGAGTCCACGTGCTTCCTCTTGCACGATCTCTTCCTTGGGGTTCCTCCGAAGACAACTCCGAAGAACCCTCAGGAGGAGGAACCCCCAATGGGGGTAACCTCAGGCCCGGGCTCCGCTGACTACGGACAGGGAACTGCCAAAGACCCAGTCTCCACGCCCAGGAAGGTGCGGTAAAGCCGGAGAGATGACGAAGAGGACTTGGCCAAGGCACTCCTCATGGCTCTGAAAGCCGGACCCCCAGAATCCTGGGAGTGTCCGGTCCCGAGCCGTGATGGCCGACGGAAGTCCCAGCAGCACCGAGGGGAGGCTCGGAACCGAAAGCATAGGTCCCGAAACATCACCCCGGGTCCAGCCGAAGAAGTCCAGCGTACCAAACTCGGACCCGAGGCCGGGTTGGAGTAAGGGTCGGAGCCGACCCTAAGATCTCCACCGGCTCCAACAGCACCTGCTCCGGGCGAAGCAGTCGGAGGAGGAATGGCAATGGGGTGGGCCAAGGTCATCGGCTCCGAAGCCAACTGGGTCGGAACCGAAACAAATTTTTGGAAGACTTTTTTGGAGAAGGAGAGGATGCCAAGGCTTCTTCAAAGGAAGGTTTAATTAACCCCTTAAGAATCAATTTATTTTTCCTCTCCTGGAGGACCCTTGAGGAAAAGGCGTGACATACGCTGCATGACTCCTGTAAGTGTTTTGCACCCAAACAATACACACAGAGCGAGTGATCGTCTGTGATAGACATTTTGAAACTGCATTTTGTACATTTTTTAAAGCCCGAAGGCCTAGGAGTCTGAGACATTATGGTAGACAATTTCAGTAACTTTGACAGGAAAAAAATACAATTACTGACTTACTGATTGACAAACCTAAATATAGGCTTACAGTTATCGCTTAAGAGCGCAAATGACAGGGAACTTTGAAAACCCTGTAAGGTTTTAGAAGGGTTGACTGACCGGGAAGGCCCTAGATGAAGGGGGGCCGAAACCAACTCAACCCAATCACACAACAAGCCTTCAACAATCCAAACACACACAATGAGAGCGTTAGCCGTTAAAACAGCTTTTGAGACAAAAAACAGCAAAAAACTGACAGAAAAAGTTAGTTAAAATAACTACTCAGCCCAGCCAGCTCGAGACCACGTCTTCGCAGGGAAGCGGCAAACGAGATCTGGGGGACTGGTAGTGGTGCATCCTGGGATATAGTAAGCTCAGCCAATAAGAGACTTCGCTCTTTGGCATAAGCGTGCCGAGTCGGAGCCGAGGGATCGGCTCCGAACCCATCAGTCAGAATGTAGGCGAGATAGGATCACATAACATCAAGAAGTTATATACTCACCATAATGTTCGATGTATGTAGTCCATCCCACCTTACATTCTTACCCGTGGGTTCGGAGCCGAACCTTGGCTCTGACTCGGCCATACTTTAGCTTGAAGTCTTCAACTGGCTCATGGCTAAGAGGTATCCCATCATGCAAGAGGCCTACTCCCCAGATCTTGTTTGCTGCAAGCTCACACACATACACACTGAGAAGAACAACCCCAACTGAAAGGACTATTGACACCTAGAGACAATACCTCCAGGTCCTCCAGGAGGGGGAAGGAGGGAGGGTTAGTAAGTATGTAAGGCGAGATGGACTACATACATCGAACGTTATGTTGAGTACATAACTTCTTGATGTTATGTAGTCCAATCTCACCTTCATTCTTACCCGTGGGACAGCGCCCCTAGCACCTTGATCTTGGGTGACTCAGTGAAAAATCCTCTTGAGCACTGTGGAACCAAAGGAAGATCTGCCTCTAGAGACCAGATCTAATTTGCAGTGACTAATAAAGGTATGAGGCGAAGCCCATGTTTCTGCAGCACAAATATCATCCATAGACATTCTAGCCTGAAGAGCAGTTGAGGTAGCCACAGATCATGTAGAAAGAGCCTTCACTTTAAAGGGTAATTGTTTGCCATTGGAAACATAAATAAATGAGATGCAAGTGGAGATCCAGCGAGACAAGGTTACCTTAGAAACCAGAACCCCAAGTCTAGTGTCTGAAAATGGGACAAACATTTGATCTGATTTCCTGAAATCTTTCTTCCTATGTAAATAGAAATGCAATTGTCTGTGAACATGCAGCTGATGAAACTTAAATTCTGCCTTGTTGGAGAATTCAGGAAAAAACACAGGCAACTCAATGGATTGGTTGATATTGACAGCAGAGGCAACGTTTGGAACAAAAGAAGGGTTGGTTCTTAAGGAGACTCTATCCTTGTGAAACACCAAATAAGGTGGTCTAATCGATAATGCTTGGAGTTCAGAGACCAGCCTAGCTGAAGTTATGGCTACTAAGAATACTGTCTTCCATGACAAGAATTTAATGTCACACGTAGCTGCGGGCTCAATGGGAGTTGAGGTAAGCTTCTGTAGTACAAAATTGAGGTCTCATGCCATCACTGGATCAAAGATTGGAGGTCGGAGTAACAATGTCCCTCTCATAAAAGCCCTACAAAGCATATGAGCCATAAGGTTGGGCTCATTAGCAATGTGAAAGGTAGAAATTGCTGTCAACTGCACTTTAATGGTTGCCGCAGCTGAACCTTGACTAAACAGTTGAGAAAGAAATTCCAGTACTGCAGAAATAGGCGCTGTATAAGGATCAATATGTCTCTCACGGGCTCAAATAGAAATGTGGGAAGATGATAGAATATGGACCACTTCCGGGGAAAAATCATGAAGCCTGACTAAGGATGGAACTGGAGCAGCCAAGCTGTCAACCTGAGGGTCTGGATGGAGGGATGGAACTGTCCTGACATATGAGTTATCAGATCTGGAACTGGGTCCAGAATCCAGGGCTTGTCCATTAGATAAGGTTGAAGGAAGGGAAACCAAATCTGACGAGGCCAGTGTGGGGCAATGAGGTCATTTTGCTCCCCACAAACTGTGCTTTCTGAATGACCTTTGATATCAGAGGTAACGGTGGAAAGGTGTAGAGAAGAACGGAGGGCCAATTGTGAGCCAGAGCGCCCCTGGGTGTCTCCCCCTCTGGGGGGATAAGGGTGAAGTAGCTGCTGCATTTGGCATTGAGGGGGCTGGCAAATAGATCGCAGCAAGGCTGACTCCATCTGTGGAATATCTCTTCCGCAACATAATTGTTCAGGGACCACTCATGAGGCATTAGGATAGCTCTGCTCAGCCTGTCGCAATCACATTGGACTTCCCCAGTATATGCGTTGCAACTAGAAAGCGTTGGGAAGACACCGTCCACTGCCAAACTCGAAGTGCCTCTCTGCAAAGGGGGTATGATTTGGTTCCTCCCTGTTTGTTCAGATACCACACCACCATGTTGTCTGAGTGGATTGCAATTGTCCCTAGAGGGAGAGAGCTCTGAAGTGCTTGCAACGCTAATAGCACTGCTCTCATCTCCAGGACACTGATATGCAAATGGATCTTGTGATCCTGCCATGTTCCTTGGACAGTCCTGCCAAGATAATGCCTCCCCCATCCGATCTGGGAGGCATCCGTGGTCACTGTGGCAACTGGAGAAGATGGGACAAAGGGCTTGCCCACGTTGAGATTGCTGGCCTGAAGCCATCAGCATAGATCCCGCTTGCACGTGTCCATAATTAGAATAAAATGGGAGAGTGGGAGATGCTGCAGTGACCATTGGGTGTAAAGCAGCCACTGAAGAACCCTCATGTGTAGTCTGTCAAGGGGAACTAGCATGATCATGGCAGCCATGGTCCCTAATAACTTGAGGACCACTTTTGCCCTGACCTTCCTCAATGGTAGTAAGGTGTAGACCTGCTGTTCTAGAGCCTGAATTCTCTCTTCTGGTAAGAAGGCCCTCAAGAGCACCGTATCTAGTTCAGTGCCAATAAAAGTGACACGCTGCGAGGACAACAAGGCAGATTTTTTCCAATTTAGAGTAATTCCTAACCGTTGGCACAGTGTACTGGTGGCGTCCCTGGTCTGTAACAGTAGATGCCTGGTGGTGGCAGAAAGGAGCCAGTTGTCCAGGTATGGAAACACTTGGAATCCCTGACGTCTCAAGTGAGCCGTTACCACTGCCATGCATTTGGTGAACACCCTGGGGGTTGCGGTGAGACCAAAGGACAGAGCGTGAAACTGAAAATGACTGGCTCCCAGCCGGAAGCGTAAATGACTTCTCGATGCCCTGTCCATCTTGATATGGTAGTAAGCATCTTTGAGGTTTATGGAGGACATCCACACATCTTTTCCTAACAGAGGGAGAATTGACTGTAAGGTGACCATGCGGAATTTGGACTTTTGTACATGAAAGTTCACCGGCTGAGATCCAAAATGGATCTCAGGTCCCCTGTTCTTTTCGGCACCAAAAAGAATTTGGAGTAAGTCCCTAATCCTACTTGGTCTGCGGGGACAGGCTGGATGGTTCCCTTTGAAAGCAACTTTTTTATTTCTAAAGTTGCGGAATCCCTGTGACTGGGTGGAACGTCTGGGATTCTCTTGGATGGCGGGGGAGGAGAAGAGAAGGGGATATGATAACCTCTGGAAATTATCTTTAATACCCACTTGTCTTGGGTGACTTCTTGCCAGGCTTCTGGGTATAAAGAAATGCGACCCCCGACTGGCTCCAGAGACGC
The DNA here is from genome assembly GCF_019279795.1 of Protopterus annectens. Lineage (NCBI taxonomy): Eukaryota > Metazoa > Chordata > Ceratodontiformes > Protopteridae > Protopterus > Protopterus annectens. The sequence goes on along the minus strand of NC_056732.1, from coordinate 1,017,130,599 downwards.
ACAGTCGGGCCTCCCTTCAGGAGCGCTGGTAGGGAGAACCACAAAAGGAATCACGGTCCCCCTGGTTACGCGGGCCTCCTCTGCCTTTAGGGCGGCATCTACCTGATTTTCCACCCCCTCTACTGCCTCCGGAGGGGGAATCCCTTTGTGCACCCTGAAAAAACATCTGCAACTTCCTGAACCACATTTTCCCACCCTTCTGGCCCTTGGGGTAAGGTCTAGAAGGCATGGAAAAATGGTCTCCCATGGCAGACAGGGTTTTTCCTTCCTGCTTGCACCTAGTGAGAGTGTCCTTCACCTTGGTTCTGAACAACGATGAACCATCAAATGGGGCACTGGTGAACGTAGACTTGAAGGCCTCCGCAAAATTGCACAGGTGCATCCAGGAGTGTCTCCTAAGAGAGACTCTGGAACCCGCAGCCCTACTCGCTCCATCAGCTGCATATGAGATCAGCCTCATGGAGGAGATGGTAAGGGAATTTAGGGTAGACATCTGTGCAATGACCTTGTGTGCCATGGCATCAGAAACGTTACCCTGTAGAGAATCTCCTAGCTCTTTTAGGAGATCTCTCTGGAGCCTCGTAAAATGCGTCAAGTAGTTCAGCGACCGCAGTGTAAAGGCTGCTGAGGTAAACACACGCTTCCCATACCTGTCCATAGCCTGGGACTCCTTGTTAGGTGGATGGACGGTAGACGAAGTTTCAGCAAGTTCCTTCTTGGTGGTCACTGCCACCACCATGGCATCTACTGGAATGCCTTTAGATAGATACTCCTTGTCAGAGGGGGCGGACAAAAAGTTATTGGGTCTCCTTGGGACCGGTTCCACAGTGTCAGGAGTTTCCCACACCTTTCGACAGACAAGATCTAATAGCTCATCAAAAGGGGGAGAAACCCAAGAGGTGGAGGGTTGAGACCCGAAAGCCTTCAGGAACACCGACTCCTCATCAGAAGGGGATTTGGATGGCCAGCCACCTCTCTGCTTCAGGATCTCCAGGATATCTGAAAAAGAGATATCTTCAGAAGACGACTTGGGGGAACCCTCTGACTCCTCGAGGTCGTTATCTGACGTGAGAGACTCATCCAGGGATACAAGGTGTTTCCTCTTACACAATCTCTTTCTGGCGCGCTCCTCAGGCAAAAACTCTGGGGAGAAGTCAGAAAGTTGGGGACCACTCATGGAGGAATCCTGAGGCTTAGGTCTCTGCTGCCCATGGATAGAGTGTGATCCAAAACTGACACCGGTGCTGGAGGGGGCAGAGTATCCGTGCCGTAGGATGCAGCTGATGACCGGGCCAGCACACTCCTCATAACCTCAAAGGCTCATCCCCCCAGCTCCAAAGGCAGACTAACTGAAAATGAAACAGTAGTAGCCCTCGACGCTGAGGAGATGAAGTCCGAAGCTGATGTTGGGTCCAAGCTCACTTGGGCTGAAACACCAGGAGGAAGGCTCGGAACTGATGAAGATCGATCTGAGACCTCCCCCCTTGGGTCCGACTGGAGAACCGTGAACCCTTGACCCCCGTGAACGGAGCCGACAGGGTTGAAGTGGAAACCGGAACCGAGAGGCCAGGCCAGGCTACTGGAACCAACCTAACGGCGCCCGACGGCACCGACAACTCTGGCTCCGAAGGCCAAGAAAGGCTTGGAGGAGGAACAACAAAGGATGAAGAGGCCATAAGCTCCGGAGCCGACTGGGTCGGAGCCGAAATCAATTTAGCCAACACTGATGACTGAAGCAATTTCTTCACCACCCTATCAACGTCCTCATCGGAAAGGGTCCTGGAAGACCTGGAAGATAAAGTAGGAGAGCTGTATCTCCCTACAGAAGGGGACTTGCGTGAAGGAGAACCCGGTCGAAAAACTGGAGGCCAGCTCCGAACAAAATATCCATGACCGGCTCCAAAAGGCTGGGAGCCGATATGGACTTAGTCAAGAGACTACCTTCTTTCAGCACTAAGGACAATGGAACCGAAGAAGGAGAAGTTGTTCTAGCAATTTTCTCTGGCGGCTCCGAAGAAACAGATGGAGCTGGAGAGCACTTCTTGGAAGTCTTTTTACCCTTTTTAGCTGGAGAGGATAATGTACTGGAAGACTTAGCCAAGTCTTTCTTGAAGGAGTGCTTAAGCAGTCCTTTCAAAATGAGCTTGTTCTTCTTCTCCTGTAGCACACGGGGACTGAAGGAATGACAAAACAAGCAGGACTCTTGGAGGTGAATAGCCCCCAAGCAGTATATGCACACAGAGTGCCCATCAGTTAAAGACATTTTATTGCTGCATTCAACACACTTTTTAAAGCCCGAAGGCCTGTGTTCCTTAGGATCCTTGGACATGCTGAAAAGGAACAAATTAACACGTACACGCACTAGACCCACGTAAAAAGAAACAGAGCCTCTAACTCAAACGGCCCAGAAACCGGCGGGAAAACAACAGGGAAGACTAGGTCCTCTAACTCAAATGGGCCTAACCCGGGGAAAAAAGACAGGAAAACACCACAAGCCAGACACAACACTAAACGCTAACCTAATGGAGCACCAAACCAAAGACTACACAGAAACAATGGGGAGGACTAGGTCCTCTAACTTAAACAGGCCTAGCCCGTGGGGAAAGGAAACGAACGGTATACCCAAACAGCCAGACAAGGGCACAAAAAACAGCCAGAGAAACAAATACAGGTAGTAAACATCACTACCACACACACAGAGCTATGAAAATAGCTTTTTCGAGCAACAACAAGTCAACAGTTTATAAAAATTTTATAAACAATATACTTAGCCATGGCCAAAAGCGATACCATGTCTGAGCTTAACTAGCGGCAAACAAGATCTGGGGAATAGGCCTGTTGCATGATGGGATACCTCTTAGCCATGAGCCAACTGAAGACTTCGAGCTAGAGTATGCCCGAGTTCGTTAAGTAATATGAGTGATTTGATAGGTTAAACAGTAGCAGCTGTGATTATTTATATGTATTTTAAATGCAAAAATTGTTTCTGAAGAAGTTTGCTCACTTAGCAAATGAAAAGCGCTTCAATAAATTGTTTCATCAAGGTTTTGTTGGTTTGTGACATTGATGAACTGCAGTGACCGTATTTTACTTGTTTGTGTTTTTTAGTTTCTCTGGTTTATGGCCGAGTTGGAGCCAAGGTTCGGCTCCAAACCCATGGGTAAGAATGAAGGCGAGATTGTACTACATAACATCTACTGTTGCTGGGCCAGAAGGGAGTCAATACAATGATCTTTGAATAGTCCTTCTAAATCTTCAAAATGATCTTGGATATCATTGGAAAGGGATATATAAGAATACATCTGTTTTCCAAGCTTGCTTGCATGGAGTCATGGAGCAGAATTTTGCCAGTTATTTGTTGTGAATGAAGCAAACAGATATATCTGGGGTTTTCCACGCAGGTGAATCAAATCCTGGAAGACCCTCTGATTCAATTTCCAGTCGTGACAGTCTGCCCTGGTCCTGCTTAACTTGTTTGCCACAGTGTTTTGCTCTGAAGGAATGTAAGATGCTTGTAGAATGAGACTGTACTGATTGTATATCCCAGGCTATCATGGCTAATTTGCACAAAGTGTAAGATCTGGAGCCATCCTGTTTATGTACCACATCACTGTGGTATTGTCTGTAATTGCTTTTAGAGGTCCTGGGGACCACGGATGATTAAAATAGATGAGTGCATTTATAACTGCCAACATCTGTTTTATGTCTGTGTTTTGGTCTGTACTTTTTGTTCTAAAAACTCTGCACTTTTACCCACAAAGAAGAAGTTCCTCAAGCACAGTCTAAGGCATCTGTTGTTACAGACCGTATATGAGCTGGAAGGGAGAATGGGAGACCTGAATTCAGATAAAACTGTTCTTTCCACCAAAGCAGTTCCCTTTGTACAAATTCCAAAAATGAAATTTGAAACACATGGGAATGTTGATGTTGAGGCCATAAAGATTTTAGGTACTAATGAATCTTTCTCGTGTGGAGTCTGGAGAGAGGAATAATAAGAATCATAGATGCCACGAATACTAATATCTTGAAAAATTCCTTTGCTGAAGTCCTGGACTGAGTAGAAAAACTCAGGAACATATCTAAGAAAAACATTTTGAAATGAAGTATTTAGGACACATCCCACAAATACTGTCCTGTGGGAAGGAGTCAAAGAAGATTTTAAAATGCTATCCTGGAAACCCAGTATGCAAAGGAGATCTCCTGACCAAGTGAGAGATTCCTGAAACTTTGAAAAAGATTGCAAAAATAAGCAAGTAGTCTAAATAAGGAAATGTGAATACCTCACAGCCTGCAACAGGTTACCACTGTTGCTAGACACTTTGTGAATACCTTTAATGCAAAGAACTGAAAGTTTAATACAGATACAAAAATAAAAAAATGAAATATGAGGATATAGAAATATTACAAGCATACACTTTGCGACTTTCACAAACTGATTTAGAAAGGAAGGATACAGGACTGGTCTCCATGAGGCTTCTTTCTTTGGTACCAAAACATTCTTGAATAAAAATCTTTTCCTATCAAACAGAGTTTTATTACTCCTTGAGTCAACAGATCATGCATGACATGAGGGATAAAAAGATGTCTGACTTGGTGAATGAGGAGGAATTCTCTGAAAAAGGATGAAGGGACTCCCACTGCCATTTCTACCCATGAGGGATCACTCTCAAAACCCATTTGCCTGAGATTATCTGATGCCAGGAGAGAAACAGAAAGCCACATTTTAGGGAGGACATAAAGGATTGCCAGGGTGGGTGGGGGTGGGTGGTTACAATTTGCAGATAGTCATTCAGACTTCCTGGACTGTCTTGGTTTTTGGCAGGCTCATCACTTCTTGGAGGCTACTTGCCATTGTTTTTTGAAGTATGTTTGTCAGACGTTTGCACAGTCTGCTTACTTTGCTTTTTATAGAAAGCTCCTGAGTTAGGGATGAAACCTTTAACAAACATGGAGAAAGAAGGCCGAAAAAAATTTGACTCACCTCTTTAGCTAGTTTCCCTTTCTTATCACACTTTTTCATGGCTTCAGCAGCAGATGGTCCAAATACAATTTCCCTATTAAGGGAATAATTCAGAATGTTAGCTCTAACATCTTTAGGCAAATTCAATGAATGTAATTATGCAAACCTTCTCTTAACAGACCCAATTGCTGCTGCTGCTGCTCTGGAAGAGGTATCAGCTGAGTCATAAGCACACTTCAAAGAATGTCTGGTTACTTGGCAAACAGAAACAGTAAGAGGACTTAGAGAAGATTTGCCCTCAGAAAAAGGAAAAGTGGCATATTCTCAAAATAAGCAAACAAAAACTTAAACTTTAATGTGTGGCCTTGACAATTAAGAATTCTAAAAGTAAGTGTGGCAGAGGAATACACTCTTTTTTCCAAATCTATCAAAAGCTTCCCCATCATTGCTGGGGGGGATTAACATTTACTAAATGTTTAGCTGTTGAATGATTTGGCAGGGAAATCACTGCATGTCAAATCTGGGATTAGAAAATAAGAATTTGCAAGACTGAGCAACTTTATACAATCTATTTGCCTTTTTAGGGGCTGCAGGCTGTCTGTCAAACAACCTCAAATGCTGGAAGAACATGAGGAACAAGAGTATGCTGAGGAAATTCCAGTTGTGATAAATTATAATATTTTTTTAAAGAAATTTGAATGTCATTATATTCACTGAAACAAATTGTTTCATCCTAGATATGGTTTTAGAATAATGTTGCTAAGGAAAAAATATATAAGTTGTTCCTTCACAATCAATACCCTGTTCATCCCTCTGGGAATCTTCAGAAAATGAAGCATTCCCTTTTCTCTTACCAGTAAATCCAGAATTAGAAGGGTTAAGAGCCTGAACTAAGCCTTGAGCTAAGTCCAATAAATCTTCCCTGTTTAACTTAATAGAAACAGGAGACAATAAATGTTTAACTTTCTGATTCTTTTTGACAGGAATCTCCATGGAAGTAGATCAGCTCCTGTCAGGTACATCACATTGGGAACCAGGCATCCCAGTCCGGCTAGGCGTAGAAGCATTCCTCACTCCTTCATACAAGACTAACAGGAGTGTTTCTCTCATGCCCAACATGGACAGTTAAACAGCCACAGAGAATGTGTCTAACCCCCAGTCCATTATGACTGAAGACACTACACCAGACGAAACCAAGGAAGAATGTGAGTGGTCTGAGGAACCAGCTATGGCCACTGCATGGTCACCCATCTTCAGCTGAGGCAAAGTAGATGCCTGCTGCTTTTATAAAATCTATCTGGAAATGTTCTTCTTTTTGTGGCCAGAGAAAGAAAAAACTGAGCAACTGTTAAGTTGTTCCATTGTAAAGCAAGAAGGAAGCCTGAAAACAAGTGACAGCAGCAGCAATCAGTACATGGTAAGTATAAAAAAATAGTGTTTCACCCTAAAAATGCATTCATTAACATAATGTGCACTTGACCCAGCCCCCCAAAAACAATTTATAAAACTTTTATTTATAACAATTAGAGTAAATGTTAGAAAAAAACAAAGTTCAAGCTAAAAGCAATAAAAAGCCACGTGACAGTCTAAAGAACAGTACATTTCTAGCAAAAAAGCAAACTGTTCTAGTCAAAAAAGTTCTGTTTCAATCATGACAGTCCAAAGAATAGTAAATGTCTAGCAAAAAAGCACAGTTCCAGCCAAAAAAGTTCTGTTTCAATCGTAACAGTCCAAAGAATAGTAGCTTTCTAGCAAAAAAATAAACAGTTCAAGTAAAAAAACTTATGTTTCAATCATAAAATCAATGGTGGAAATGTTTTTTCCCCAGAAGGGAATTTATCTGCCCAGCAATAGAAAGACGCTAGCTGATCATCACTCTTTGAAAGTCTGTAAAAGGACTGCTGCTTGGCAGCAAGACAGCTCTGAAGGGCATGGCACCCAGACTGCTGATTTTCTCCAGGTTTCCTTGAGCTGTCAATGGTCTGGGAACATGGAAGGTGAACATAAGCTTTGGAAGCTGGCCAGCTGTTATATCCTAGACTGGATATAACTTAGATAACTACGACTATTGCAAAAGTGAGCTAATGAAGAACATCAGCATGAAACACTTAGAAATATATGAAAAAGGATGAGCAACTTTGACAATATCAGTAAAGTACAGTTGTGTACACTTACCATATATGTAGATGTTCGAGTGTATTCACTGCTGCAGTCATCACACTTGGGTTATCCTGCCAGGGGTAGCCCTCAGTCGGCCCGAATACCAGAGGCTTAGTATTTCTGCGTTGGTTGCTGTCACTCCAGGACTGACGTCAGGTCGTCAGTGGTATAAAATCAGGCAGCTGATGCCATTACATCAGTTTTTCTTGCCCCAAATGTCAGTGCCCCCCAAATAGGGAGCTAGGTTATGGTGGAAGAACACCACCAGTAGAAAGTAAATACCAAAAATCCCTATAAGGAGTGAGGGAGAGAGAGAGAGAGACAAGGGGGATGGAGGGTGGAAACCAGTACTGCAACAGTGAATACACTCGAACATCTACATTTATGGTAAGTGTACACAACTGTACTATGTTTTTTGTGTTTCACTGTTGCAGTCATCACACTTGGGTTGATTCCCAAAGCTGCAGAAAAGAGTGGAGGCAGTCAAGAAGACTGAGGGCTGGCTAGGATGCCCTGCAAGACTGCGGTTGCAAAGCCTGCCCTGGATTTGGAGAAAATAGGCAGGTGGTAATGCTTGGTGAAGGTATGAACAGAACTCCATGTTGCAGCCTCCAGGATGTCCCTGGTAGGGACCCCTCTAAGAAAAGCTGCAGAGGTGGAGGTTGCCCTGGTGGAGTGTGACCTGACCCCCTTAGGGGGAGGTTTCCCATGGTATTTGAAGCAGAAATGGATACAGTGTGCTATCCATTTGGAGATTGTTTGAATATGGCCTTGACCTCTGTGCGTGCTGCAAAGCTGACTAGCAAATGGTCAGTTTTTCTAAAAGATTTAGTCCTATCCAGGTAGAATCTGAGCCGTCTGTGCACATCTAGAGAATGCAGAATCCATTCCCCCTTGTTTTGTGGGTTAGGGAAAAAGGTGGACAAATGAATAGATTGGTTGAGAGCCACACTGGACACCACTTTGGGCATGAAAGTTGGGTTAGTCCTGGGGGAGACCCTGTCAGCATGAAAAATGATGACGGGCTCCACAGCCATGAGTGTTTGTAGCTCTGAAACTCTTCTAGCTGAAGTGATGGCCAGAGGCAAGGCTGTTTTCCAAGAGATAAATTTTAACTCTGCTGAAGCTGCAGGCTCAAAGGGGGGTACTGTGTGTTTTTCCAACACAAAGTTAAGGTCCCAAGCTGGGGCAGGAGCTCTTCTGGGTGGCCTTAAATTGTTAGCACCTCTTAGGAACTGTTTGATGAGAGGGTGAGAAAAGAGAGGTGGCTCTGTGCTGTAATGAGCAGAAATAGCAGAGGCATGAATTTTAATAGAAGAGAAGGATAGGCCCCTGTGCAGCAGGTCTGCTAGGTAATCCAGGATGAGAGATAGGGAGGGCTGTGCTGTTTCAGCGCCTTTAGCCTGGATCCAGGTGCAATACTTTTTCCACTTGTCAGCATAGGATTTTCTACCGCTGGGGCGTCTGGCCTCATGTATAACATCCAGGACTTGCTTGCTTAGGCTGGCAACGGGAGGAGAGGTCAGGGAATAAGCCAGGCTGCCAGGTTCAGGGTTTGCAATTGTGGGTGCATGAATTCTCCATTCTGCTGAGTCAGGAGAGTTGGGATCTGAGGTAGGTGCCATGGTGGCAGGGGTGATAGACTGCGCAGCAGTGGGTACCAGTGCTGGCATGGCCAGTCTGGGGCAATCAAGATTGCTCTTGGTTTTTCCTCCCTTATTTTGAGTAATACCCTTGAAAGTGGAGGTAGAGGGGGAAATGCATAGATCAAGAGGTTTACCCATTGGAAGGATAGAACATCCACTTTCCAGGCCTTGCTGTGAGATTCCCTGGTGCAGAATTTGTTGAGCTGGTGGTTGTTGTGGGAGGCAAAGAGATCCACCTTCAGGATGCCCCATTTCTAGGTTACAGGGTTGAAAGTGCTGTGGTCTAGCTGCCACTCATGTGGGTCTAGGAGGTTTCTGTTTTGGTTGTCTGCCAGAGAGTTTTGGGAGCCTGGCAGGAATTGTGCTTGCAGGTGAATTTGCATGGCTGAAGCCGTGTGCCAAAGGGTCATGGTGTGCCTGCAGACGGGATAAGACTGAGTTCCTCCCTGCTTGTTGATGTACCACATCACTGTGGTGTTGTCTGTTTTGATCAGTAGAGGTTCCAGGGCGAGTAGGGGTCTAAAAGTTGTCAGATATTGCTGAACAGCTGGCATCTCTTTTAGTTTGATGTGCAGATGTTATTTGATTTGGGCTCCAATGGCCCTGAATGCACCTGCCGTCCAGGTGTGCACCCCAGGCATAATCTGATGTGTCTGTGGTTAGGGTCTGGGTGGCATGGGGTTGTGAGAAGAGAAGACCCTTGTTGTGGTTGCATGCTGCTGCCCACCAAAGAAAATCTTTCCTCAGAGGGGGTATCACAGGTATGATAGTTTCCAGATCCTGAGAGTGTTGACACCAAAGGCTTTTTAGGTACCACTGAAGTTTCTTCATATGCAGTCTGGCATATGGAATGAGTAGAATGCAGGATGCCATGAACCCTAGAGGTTGCAGGATTTTCCTTGCGGATAACTTGGTTCTGGTGGCTAGTTGAGAGAAGTAGCTTGTCAGACAGACTTGTTTTTCTGGAGTAAGGAATGCCATCTGGGAGGCTGTATCCAGGCTTGCTCCCAGGAACACAATTTTTTGAGTGGGTACTAGTTTGGATTTCTTTTCGTTTATAGTATACCCCAGGGAGGTCAGGAGGTCCTTTACAAAGGCCAGGTGCTGTAGAAGCTTTCCCTGACTGTCTGCTTCAATCAGGCAGTCGTCTAGGTAGGGGTACATTTGAATATTTATTTGTCTGCAAAAAGCAATGGCTGGAGCCAGGCATTTTGTAAAAACTCTGGGAGCAGTGGATAAGCCAAAGGGAAGCACAGAGAACTGAAAGTGCATAGATCCTGCCCTGAAACATAGATATTTCCTGCAGGAATCCCTGATTGGGATGTGTAGATAGGCCTCTTTTAGGTCTAGGGTGGATAACCAAGCATCCTTGGATAGCATAGGAAGAAATTGCTGGAGGGTGAGCAGTTTGAGTTTTGTTATTACCAGGAAGGTGTTTAGAATAGATAGATCGAGGATTGGGTACCAGGAACAGTCTGGAATAGAAACCTTGGCCTATCTGGTCTGCAGGAACAGGCTGTATTGCCCTCATGGAGAGCAAGGAATGTATTTGGTTTTATGCCTCTGCCCACTGGTTTGGAGGAAGATCTGGGAACCCTTTTGGGGTTGGCATAGTGTGGAAATAAAATATGCATCCCTGGGACACTATGTTAAGGACCCATCGGTTGTTGGTGATAGAGGCCCAGTTTTTGGCATGGGAGGAGGGTTTTCCTCCTAGGGGCACAATCAGGTGGGCAGAGTTAAGGGATGGAGGTGTACAGTCATTGTGAGTTATTTCCATAAGTGGGTGGCTTAGCACTCCCTGTATTTGAAGTGGAGGAACTCCATTGCTTAGATCTCTGCATCCCCTGGGACTGCTGTCTGGGGGGGGTCTGCTTCCCCTAGGTCTTGTCTGAGCTGGTCTTGAGGGTGCCGGAAAGGACCAGTGTTTTGTGGGGAATGCCTACTGAACCTCAGAGGTTGGACCTGTAAGAAGTCTTTAACTGTTTGCATAGATTTATCTTTTTCTTCCATCATTTTTAAGACCTCTTCTGCTTTGGTGCCAAACAAATTCTCGTTGTTCAATGGTGCGTCTAATAGTTTTAATTTGACATGGTCTGGCATGGTCTGTTCCTTAAGCCAAGCATGCCTTCTAAGTACAGAACATGTGAGTGCTGCCCTGCAGGATGCTTCTAGGGCATTAAAGCCACACTGCAAGGTATGTTAAGTAACTTGGCTTGCAGAATGCATAAGCTCCTGTAATTCTTTATTTTTTGCACAAGCCGGAAAGGTAGATATTTTTTGTTTAAGGAGTTCCATAGTATGTTGCTGGTATTTCAGCATGTGGAACTGACAGTTTAGTACTCTAATGGCAAGAGTCGCAGAGGTGTATACTTTTTTATCCCATCTGTCTAAAGCTCGAGAATCCCTGTCCAACGGGGTGGGATTCTTAGCTGTGGTTGCTTTTATTCCTTTAGGTCCTTGGAAGATGACGTCTGGGTCAGCAGTAGGATTTTTGTAAAGAAATTTGTGTGAGTCAGGGACTCTGTAATACCTGTCAGGCTTCCTGGGAGCAGATGGAAGGGTGTCAGGAGTTAAACTAGAGTCCATAAATACATCATCCACAACATCCAGGACAGGAGGAATGGCTAAAGGTCTGTGCTGTGGTAAGTCTAAGAATTCCCTGAGTCTCTTTTTGGACTGAGGATAGTCCTGACACTCCTATTGGAAATGCTCCCTTAACTCATTCACTCCGGACCAGCTCAGAAAAAGCTGCCTGCTTAATTCCACTACAGGAACAACAGTGCAGCCTGAGCTCATTTTTAGAAAATCCATTTGTAATACCATACAAAAAACAAATGTTCATAACTCTTTAACTATAAGAGCTAGACTAAAAATGTAAACGCGAAAGTTGTTCAGCAGACACTGACCTTTCCAACAGTGTAAATGTTGATAGTGCATATCAAAGTCATTATTAAATATCTGGCAAGGAATGTTGATATTGTGCATATTTTTACCTTTTTGAAAAAGCAAAGCACAATATCTTGGTCAATGTACCATGTAGACCCATACAATTTGTATTTAATTTGTTAGTATGAATGTCAGCTTTAAAATGATACCTTAACCATTACTGTGCAATGCTCTTTTACGGAGATATTCACAGAAATATGATTAATATAATATTTCTCATAATTGATAAATAAACCATAATATCTTATCACCTGTAACAGACAGAGTCTACATATCAGTGTGGAAGTTGTGCATCTCAATGTCAGCTTCAAAATGATGCATCATTTGTGTCATTACCATGCTCCCTTCCAAATATATGGGCATAATAATGAGAAGTATTGGAAATGCATAATTGTCATAATCCTACAAGACTAAACAAACTGTGATATATGTACATGTGTACAGTGCACAGACACAGTTCTTTTACCATGTTGTAAGGAGTAACACTGTCTTCAAAATGAGGTATTACTTGGCACACTGACATGCTCCCTTGCAAAGTTATTTACCAAAATATAAAAAAAAACATATTTTCCATAACCTAACTCCAAAACAAACTTTGATATCTGCACATATGTACAACATACAGGCACAATTCTTTTACTATGTTGGAACTAGCAATACTGTCTTCAAAATGAGGTATTACTTAGCACATTCAGATTCTCCCTTGCAAAGTTATTTACCAAAATATGGAAAAAAATATAATTTCCATAACCCAAGTCCAAAACAAACTTTGATATCTGTACATGTGCACAACATACAGGGACAGTTCTTTTACCATGTTGGAACTATCAATACTGTCTTCAAAATGAGGTATTAGCACATTCAGATGCTACCTTGCAAAGTTATTTACCGGTGATGCTGTCATGGCAGATTGTAGATTCACCGACCCTGTGCATCAAGCCATGCATGAACCCACTCTGTAAACGTCTGGACTTGTGAGCTATCCGCTGACTGTTTGCTGTTTTCCATATCTGTCAGGAATTATATCAGACCACAAAAATGACAACGTGGCCACCACGACTGCAGGTGTTCAAAAACTGCTGTGATATGAAACCGTAGCCTTCCGAGTGGTTGACTGACGACATCATTCCCTCTAATGTGCAGCACAAGAATGTCAGGCTGAGGGTAGATGGAACACTTCTCTTCCAACAACTGCACTACTCCGCTCCAATGCATACGGTCTTCTTGCAATCCAGTATACCTTCACACTGGATGTGGGGAAGCTCAAGTTGTACTGGTTTTCAGTTTTGGAGGCATGGCTGGCAGCCCAGTGAATGTAGGAATGGCCACATACCCACACTCTCACTTCTCGTTCTCCTGCTCATGTAGCCATGTCAGTGTCAGAAGGTGAACGAACCTACACAGGAAAGAAAATGCAAACAGATTACTACTGATGTTTGACAGACGCATTGGAAGACTACATATATATATGTATATTATATGCATTACCTGGTTAGCCCATCCAAATCTTCACTCCTCTCCACAGGGCCATTATTCTTTCCATAAGGTACAATAGTGGTGATGGCACTGCAGAGGTACATACCGAACACCCGTGAAAACACCAAATTACACACAATGACTGACAAAGGGGCACAGAGAGGGCACATGTAAACGGAAAAAGCAGGGTAAGGACCACCACTCCACTAATATGCCGAGGACAGGCATGGGGCTTCAGCTCGTGGGCATCTGGGTAAGGGCCAACACTCCACTAATATGCCGAGCACAGGCATGGAACTTCAGCTCATGGGTGCTTGAAATGTCCCATGCTGGTGCTGGCTACCCACTCAGACTGCTGGTAGCAGCAATGACTCCCGATTGCATGCAATGCCCGCACTCTGCCTTTTCCCTTTACATGTGTCCTTTTGGCAATGGCCATAAGGAGTCAAATGGGGGAGCTAATGTAAAGCCTCTTGCCTGGACCTACATACATTTACTACACCTGAATGGAGAGGGACTGAGTGGAGAGTGAAAACAAGACAACATGTGAAAAGACCAAGACTGGCCCAGGCTTCATCACAGTGGCACCCCTGAGGCCATGCTTACCTAGGACAGCAGCACTATGGGACTGAGCTGAAGAGTCTCCAAGTTCCCAACTGCAATCCAGGTGGATCATAAGATCCATGGTGGCTGGGCATGCCCCCCGTGATGCACCCACCAACACAAGAGCAGTTGGCACAAATCTCTGAAGAGGAACCTTCCTGGCCTTGGTACATAAGGGCTTGGCCGCTAACTGACAAGGGGGCACAGAGAGGGCACATGTAAAGAGAAAAAGCAGTGGCACTCGAGGGCATCTGACCTACATACATTTACTGTACCAGAGTGGAGGGAGATTGAATGGGCACATCACAAAAGAAAAAGACGTACCAAGACTCTTTCTTTTTGCCGGTGGCTTTTCGGGGAGGGACTGAAGACATCAGAGTGGCACCCTTGAAACCATGCATATCCAGGAAAGCAGCCTAGTGGGACTGCCCTGAAGAGTCTCCAAGTTCCCCACTGCTATCCAGGATGATCCTAAGAGTCATGGTGTCTAGGTGTGACACCCAATGATGCACACACCATCAGACTGGCAGTAGGCAGAACCCACTATGAAGAGAGACAGTCTTGCCTTAGTTGAAATACTGCCTGGAAACTGTCTTGAAAATGAGGTATTACTTAGCTTGACATGCTCCTTCTCAAACTGTGATATCTGTACATTTGTCCAGCATGCAGACACAGCACTTTTACCATGTTGTAAGTACTAATACAGTCTTCAAAATGAGGTCTTACTCAGCATGTTGAAATGTTCCTTACCTGAACAGATGGCATCTTCTTTGAGGGCTGTATTGCCTTACACTTGAACTTACAGCTGAGAAACACAACAGTATAGAACAATATGGTGTTACTTACCTGCACAGAGGCAGTTGGAAAACAACACAGCAGTATGTGCAGTAATTCACAAAAATATGAACCATATAACTACACTCGATACCTTCACTGGTATCTTACAATAGAAGAAATTGGGAAAAAGAAACAAAAGAATTTTGAGGGAACACTTCTCCATGATACAACATACACAGAAACCAAAACCTGGCAAATGCCTTCAGCAATGTGATAATGACTCTTTATAACGTGAATAACAGTGGCAGCTGTAATGAGGGTTTAACTTGACAAGTGATAATGACTCAGTGTTATTCTATAACAGCACAGTCTGTAAATTAATAATGTGATAATGACTTGCATTTCATTACTGCAAGGTTCTGCATGCTCATACAAAGGTGATAATTGATGCACCCTGTTGAGCAGACATTTATTACATTCCTGGTGCAGTTGTAAGCTAAGGCTGATTCATTACCATCTTTCAGTATAACCTAAATCATAGAATAGCCAGAAATATTGTCCAAAATATATGGTTCCTCCAAGCCATAATTAGTTTAAAAATAGTAACATTTATCTCTCTGACCCATCCCACTGGTTAAAATATTCACACAAATATCTAAATGAACTGGTTGATCAATGTAATAATTAGTGCAATAATAATAACAACATTTATCTCACGGTACCATCCTTGTGATTAGAATCAAACACATAAATGATAAATGAAAAAATGTTCAAAATATCTAGTTGAGCAATGCTGCAGTTAGTATAGAATCAGTAATACCATATGTTTACCAAGCCCTTTCTCTCACCCAAACTGTCCACATGAATCAGACATGCAAATAAAGTCATAAATATTTAAACTATCTGGTTGATCCGTGTCTTCCTCTTACTAAAACTGTCACAAATGTTAAAGCCAGAAGGGAAGTGGTGACCTGTTCCCTAGAGATAAGGGGTGGGGGCAGGTATTATTATTGTCAAATTACAATTTTACTTCCCCCAGATGCTTTGCAGTCCATCACCCCTTCCTTAGCTTACATGTAATAAAGTCAAGCACATACTGTATTTATCTTATCCACACTCCAACTGACTCTCAACCCTCTGACCATTTTCCTCATTTTTTACACTCGGATATAAATTTTCCTAAATGGAGAACCATACAGACCCACAACCCACGACGAGAAAGAAATGAAGTACGTAAAATGTGCATTCCTGGAAAATTAACTGATTTCAAAGAGTTGCTTGTGCATATGATCAGAGTTTGACTCAATCTGTGCTGATTAATGAACATTATTTGTCATACTGGGAATATTCATACCTTGATTGCTTTTTGCAAAAGAATGTTGTTGTTGTGTCTTTCGGCTTTTTCTGGTTAGGGGTCGCCACCACTCCGGTCCGCTAAGGATTGGCAGTAGATTTTTGCATGCCGAGTTGCCGACCCTGACACACAACCTTCAACGAAGGTACGCCCATTCACGCATGTCTCCACACAGAAGACGCTCTAGCTGAGAATCGAACAGGACAACGTCTTACTGTGAGGTGACAACGCTACTGCAGCACCACCACCGCAGTTGCTTTTTGCAAAACAATGAATGTGCATTTACGATTAGACATATTTAATTATGAAAACTTATCTTAAAATTTGAAAAAGCTCACTGAGTCTCAGCTAACATAATCCTCTTGTTACTCAATGTTTCAGATGTGGTCGCACACACCTACCTGCATGTCTTTAAAGTTTACTCAACCGCGGTTAGGAGTAAACTTATATAGGTTGGCATTTAAGAGAGGGCTAGAGACAGAGTTCAGGCAATGTGCATGTGTGGTGTAAACACCAGGTAAAATCTTTCTGACTGTTTGCAGAAAGAAACTAATATACTTTGCCTATTTCCCAGCGTTGGGGGCTAAAGCTAGCTCGATGGAATCAAGGACAATTAGGATTTTGGATGAGTAAGTACTACACAGGAGTAGAGGGTGCAGTCTGACTGCTTGGTCCACTAATATCTGCGTGTCTGTACTTTTTACAGAAGCAAGTGTATCTGTACTGCATGTGACAGTGGTAGTGGTGGGTCATTCTCTGAACTAAGCCATGTGAGTGATATTCTTATTTATATTTGCATTTATTAGCCAGGTTGATCCACATGGACTTCTTTCAGACTCAGACAGGATTACTGTCTGGTTAAGGGTCTTGTTCAGTTACACAATAGACACCTCTGAAGAACTGTGCCCTTTATACAGCCTATCTGAATTAGGCCCATCAATGTAACATTTACCTTTTAAGTATGATGGAATTAAAATAAACTTTATACAGGTGGCAGTATGTTGACAGCTTTCCTGTTGTCTAGTATACACCTGGTCTCCTTTACCTGCATGTTTACATGCTTAAAGGCAGTGTCTCCTCAATGAACAGTACCTATTATCTAAAAGATACAAAGCCAAGCCATCCTAGATGGCATTAAATAACGTTATCTGCATGGATTAAACAACCACAACTGGCTGCAGAGCATCAAACAATTGGAGAAGCTCTCTATAAACAGCATTGCAAAGGTTTCGCCGTAGTTTTTTCTTTGCAGTACTGCCGAGGCGCCATCTTCTCCATCGGTTATTATAAACAGTATTTCCTCAGCCTTTCCATATCCCTTACCTAGTAACCCATTTCTGATGCTGTCCAAGCCATCAGTCAAACCAGACAGCTTGCATAAGTCACAGAAATGCTAAAAGGCTCCTCAGAATTAATATTATAAAATCTGTGTCCTGGAAACACTGATTTCAAGACTCCACTTTATATAGTTATTGTGGCATTCAAAAGATATGCGTAGAATGGGCGTGCCTTCGTTGAAGGTCGGGCGTCGAGCTGGCACCTCGGCACCATAAAAATCTACTGCCAATCATTAGTGGACCGGAGTTCTGCTGTGGCGATCCCTAACCGGGAGAAGCCGAAAGAAGAAGAAGAAGAACAACAACTCTATACAGTTATTGCAGGTAACCTTAACACTATGTCTCCTATCAATACAGCACAAATACCCATTTCATCAACTAACCTCTGAACAATGACAACAATCACAAAGTGGCATAGAATGCTCACATGCTAAGAAAACATCAAACACACACCACAATAAAAACATCAAAACTAAAATGCTTAGGTGCTTAACAGATCAGGTCCATTGTGTATACATATTCTTGTCTATGTTCATCAAAATGTCTGGTTAAATATA
This sequence comes from Protopterus annectens, assembly GCF_019279795.1. NCBI lineage: Eukaryota > Metazoa > Chordata > Ceratodontiformes > Protopteridae > Protopterus > Protopterus annectens. The sequence continues at coordinate 1,017,112,780 of NC_056732.1, read as the reverse complement.
AAAAGCAGAGCTGCAAAAATATATACATTACAAAACCTGTGCCAGTAAAAAGACTCCAGAGTATGACCCATACTTAAAATTATACAGATAACACAGGCTACTAGCTATAGAGACTAACTGAGTTGATACTTCTGAAGTGTATCGCTTTAAACAGCTTTCCTTGTTGTCAAACAAGTCAATCCCGAATGTTACTTTTTGGTGAGCAGGGAGAAAGTCTACCATACTACACGTATTATCTACCCCCCCCCCCCCACACACACACACACACAAAAAGACAATCTAATTTAAACGGTGGGTTTATAAAATATTCTGACTAGACAACCAAGTGAATGAAATGCGCCTGATGACCCATAAACGTTAGGATCGAGATCATGCACCTTATTCAAGAAGCAGTGCTAAACATTTTACTGCCTCAGTGCACAAATTACAGACTGATAAGTGTATCTACAGCATCTACAAATATCAAAATGCAATCGGAAGAAAACAATGTCACGCTCTGCAGCAGCTTTTGTCTACGTTATACAAGAACCATTTAGAAATCATGGTGTTGTGATCATCACAATTAAACTTATGTTTTCTTTATGAAAGGTAACTGGTAACAATGAAAACAAAATGCCTGCAGAGGACTAGAGCAGACAGCAGCAGCAGGTTAAGGAGCACCCGGTGTTGTGGATCTCTGACATAGGAAACCAGGACTATTCACACTATTTCTAGCCTGCAGATAAAACATCGTACAGGCATTTGCAAATGTTTAGGCTATATGTGTTCACATTTTTGCGTGTTTGCTTGTGTTTATTCCCGTGCTTCTCAGCTTCTTTGCTCAATAGTTATGGACAAAGGTAAAATAATGGAGGGACAAAGTTCCAAAACCAAGGACTTAAAAATACACATTGCTCTAATTTAAAAAGTTTACAGAACACCAGGTTTTGCATCAACTTACCAACCTTGTTGACACTAAAGCACCGACTTGCTCACTTTGATGCTAAATTATAAACGGATATTCACGGAAAAAAAAGAAAATTAGGTTGGGGGTGGTAGTGTTACGCAAGTGGTGGCTTGTACTGCAAGAATCCAATTGGCTGCCACTACTTGCTTTATTAAGAAGATTCTAAGCAGATTTTCTACGAAACGTTTAATGTAACCTTAATGTAAAAACACGCTGAATCATAACTACATAAGGTAAATCACTTGTTCAGTTATGTTTTCAGCATGTTTTACATTAAGCTCAACTACAAATCTGCACTGCAGTTTCTCGCACTTGTGGAATGCACTCGGGGTAAGAGCTTGCAATTTGTATCTTGTCATAGCACACTCGGTTGTAAGTACAGATAAGTACAATAAGAAGGTACTTCACCAAATGAAAAATCCTCTGGAGGAGAGGCAGAAGGAATGGATTCCTCTGCATCTGAATCCTCATAAGCAGACAAGGGTTGCATGTCTTCATATTCAGAAACCTCAGCGTCATTGGATTCCTGGTCAGACAAAACTCCTGGGGACAAGTCTCTTTTTCTTTTGGAAGGGGTAAGCTGGCTTCCCCTAATAAGCATGATAAGGTCTTCCGCCATTTTAAGTATTTGAGATTGAGGGAAGCAGGTGCTTGCGCTTGGGTCGTCAGTTTTTCAGATGTAGTTCGTACCCTGGGCCTTAGAAACTTGGTAGTTTTAGAAAGAACTGAAGACGTGAAAGAAGTCATCAGTTTCTGTCGAGTATCAGTAGTGCAAAGAACTTCCTCGGAAGCCGGTGCCTGCTCAGCGGCTCAGGACCCATCCAAGGTAGAGACATCCGCAGGATCCTTAGTCAAAGAAGAGTCTCGCTGCTTACTGGAATCCGAATGGGTCTCAGTAGCGGCTTGCGAATCCAAAGAAGAGGGCATCAGGCGAAAGCGCCTCACTAAGGACCGGTGAACTGGCGACTAGCTTAACGGAAGTGTCGTCGGCAGGTTTGGACCTGTGCAGTATGGCTCTCTCTTTTTATCCTTAGGTTTTTCCGGAAGATCGGTAGTCAGATGGCTTACCAAAGCCATTTCGGAATACGGAGATCGAGAGTGAAAATATTTAGCTACAATAAGGGCCCGGCGATGTATAGTTCTGGCATTGAACAAAGCACAAAACCCACAGCAAGGAATGTCGTGGTCTGGGCCTAAACAGGTGACGCAGTAAGAATGGAAATCTTGGTGTGGTATTTGCTTTCCACAGGCGAGACAATTGTTAATTTTTTCTGACATCGGTTAGAGCAAGAAAAAAAGATCCCCAATGAAGTACTTAGCTCTAGAAGACTTCAACTTCAATTCGGAAATGAAAATTCAGGTAGCGGCCGACCGGCACTTGTGTGAACTACTTCTGCTTCGGCTCCTCAGCAAGAAAGACTGATGTAATGGTGTTGGCTGCCTGATTTTATACCACTGACATCAGTCCTGGAGTGACAGCAACCGACGCAGAAATACTAAGCCTCTGGTATTTGGGCCGACTGAGGGCTAACCCTGGCAGGATAACCCAAGTGTGATGACTGCAACAGTGAAACACGAAGAACATCAGGAATCTCCACTGGTGTGTGTACTGAAGACAACTGCCTCCACACTGCATACATCTTTTATAGATGCATAGGTTGGTACAAGGCTATCGGCTCTAGGGCCTATACAAGCCTAGCCATAACAATTCCCTGGATATTTCTTCCCACAATATTTACTTCCCTGGACCCCTGTCTAGCAGGGTGACTGACATGATCCCCGGGGTGAATTTCCTATCTCCCATCCAATCATCAAGGTTCCTTTTGAAGGGGGCCAAGGAGGCGCTTTGCTTGACATGTATTGGCAGTCTATTCCAGAGTATGGGGAGTCTCTGGGTCAGGAACCTATCCCTCCAGTATGTTTTGTTCATTGTGATGACAAGGTTTAGATCCCTGGAGCATGTGGCCCTGAGGGACTGGGATTTCTTTAAGTGGAGCATGTCCAACAGCTCAGGGTTTGACATGGCCTTGTATGTTAAGCAGAGATCGCCTCTGAATAGACAATATGCCACAGAGTATAGCTGGAGCTTTTTTAGACGGTCAGCATATGGCATCTGCTTTAGGCCTGTGATTCTTTAAGTGAGGTATTTCTGCGGCCTTTACAGCTGTTGCAGATGTCTTGTGAGGTACATACCAAATGGGGCGTTATACTCTATAATGGGTCTAATGAGGGATGAGTACAGTGGGACAATTACCTCCTTTTTTCTGGATGAAAAGCCCTTAGTGATGAGGTGTGCCACATAGAAGGATTTCCTAACTGTTGTGGTGATGTGGTTATCGAAGGTGAGACCACTGTCCACCTGTGTCCCTAAGTCTCTCATCACACTTTCGATGTTTAGTGTACTGCCATCTATGTGGTAATTCATGGGTACATGTTTTTTTCCAAAGGGGATAAAAAGAAGTTATGTACCTACCATAACGTTCCATGTTAGTTGTCTTCATCTCGCCTTCCTTCTTGCTGTTTGGGTTTGGAGCCCGACTCAGCCATCTTCTATAGCTCGAGAGCTGTTTACCGGCTCGAGGCTACCCCTTATCCCAGAATGCCCAACATCAGCTACCCAGATCTCGTTTGTGATAGCGCACACTAGACATTAGTAGAGTAACCAGTTATTAAAACTGGTTGTCCAATACACCTAAACAAGGAAATAGTTATAGATTTACCTGGCATGTGAAGTAATAAAAGATGCTCAGCCAGTGAAAACAAAAGGAAACTCCTCACAATCCTCTGGGAAGGGGGAAGGAGGGAGGGACACAAGAAGGAAGGCAAGATGAAGACAACTAACATGGAACGTTACGGTAGGTACATAACTTCTTTATGTTAAGTTGTCTATCTCGCCTTCATTCTTGCTGTTTGGGACAGCGTCCCTAGCACCTAAAATCCCGGGTGGCTCATTGGAACAAACTCTTCAGAACAGTAGAACCAAAGGAAGCTTTGCTACGGGAGACCATATCTACCTTGTAATGAGAGATAAAAGTGTGGGGGTTTGCCCAAGTGGCAGCTGCACAGATTGAGTCTATGGGCAACCTAGACTGAAACGCTACAGAGGTGGCTAATTCTCTAGTGGAATGACCTTTTGGTTTAGCTGGTAGCTCTTTATTTCGTAATTGATAAATAAAGGCAATAGTATCAGATAACCATCTGGATAAGGTCACTTTAGAAACTGGAAGACCTTGTTTGTTGAAAGAATAAGAAAGAAATAACTGGTCTGACTTTCTTAGTTCCTTAGTTCTATGGAGGTAAAAATGCAATTGTCTGTGTACATCCAATTGGTGGAGCTTGTATTCTGCCTTGTTGCTGTGATTAGGAAAGAAAACTGGGAGATCTATGGATTGATTTAAATTGTTCTCTGAGCAGACTTTAGGAATAAAGGATGGATTGGTCCTCAGAGAAACTCTGTCCTTGTGAAACACCAGGTACGGAAGACGAACACATAGTGCTTGAAGTTCTGAGACATGTCTAGCTGAAGTGATAGCAACCAGAAAAAGTGTCTTCCAAGAAAGAAATTTTAAAGGACATGATGCTGCTGGTTCAAAGGGAGGCAAAATTAAGGAGGCTAAAACTAAATTGAGATCCCAAGGAGGGGGAGGATCTCTAACTGGGGGTCTAAGAAGAGATGTTCCTTTCATAAAGACTTTGCAGAGCTTATGAGACATTATGCTAGAATTAAACATACCAATATGAAAATTAGAAATGGCAGCTAGTTGTACTCTAATGGTAGCGGAAGCCGCACCAGACTGAAAAAGCTGTGTTAGAAATTCAAGAATTTCATGGATTGGGGCTGAGAAAGGATCCAAATTTCTAGATTCTGCCCAGTAAGAAAACCATTTCCATTTACTAGCATACGTTTTCCTCGTAGTAGACTTATGTGAGGAAACAATAATATCACGGACTGCTGTGGAAATATTGGAAAACCTGGCTATGGTTGGAAGTGGAGTAACCAAGCTGTGAGCTGGAGAGTTTGAAGGGATTGGTGCAACCCGCCTCATTGGTGAATCAGCAGATCTGGAACCGGGTCCAGAATCCACAGTTGATCCAGAAGGTGGAGGTATAGGAACGGGAACCATATTTTTCAAGGCCAATATGGGGCAATGAGGATCATTTTGCAACCCAACGATTTTGCTTTTTGTATGAGTCTTGGAATTAGGGGAAAAGCGTAAAGAAGTCCCTGAGGCCAATCGTGGACTAGAGCATCTCTGGGTATATGACCTGGAAGAGGAAGTAGGGAGAAGTAGCTGCTGCATTTGTTGTTGAGAGGAGTGGTAAATAGGTTGCAGCAAGGCTGTCCCCATTTGCGGAAGATAAGATCCGCAACTTCCTGATTCAGAGACCACTCGTGAGGCAGGAGGATAGCTCTGCTGAGCCTGTCCCAGGGATGTGCATTGCTATCAGAAAATGTTGGGAGGAAATTGCCCATTGCCACAGCCTGAGTGCTTCTCGACATATGGGGTAAGAACTGATCCCTCCCTGTTTGTTGCTGTACCACACCACTGACATGTTGTCCATTTGGATTGCAATGGTCCCGGAAGGAAGAGAGTCTTGAAGGGCTTGCAACACTAGGAGAACCACTCTCATTTCTAGGACATTGATATGCAGATGGTACTCGTGAGGTTGCCAAGTGCCTTGGACTGTCCTGCCTAGATAATGCCCCCCCACCCTATCAGGGAGGCGTCCATGGTCACTGTGGCTACCGGAGAGGGTTGTATGAAAGTTCTGCCCTGAATTACTCATGGGGAGACCATCCACCAAGAAAGGTGCCTTTTGCATGTTTCTGTGATCAGGATCATGTGAGACATGGGTAGTTCCTGGAAAGACCACTGCGTGAAAAGAAGCCATTGAAGGATTCTCATGTGGAAACGTGTTAATGAGACAAAAAGAATTGCAGCTGCCATGGAGCCTAGGGCTTGGAGAACATGTCTGACTTGAACCCTTTTGCTCTGCATTAGAATTAACACTTGTTGAATAGTGGAAACTCTTTCCTGTGGTAATCTTGCAAACATTTCTTTTGTGTTTAATTCTGCTCCTATGTATGTATAGACTGACAGGGCAACAAGGCAGACTTTTTGATGTTTACTGTAATGCCTAGTTGAGTGCATGATGTGATTGTATAATCCCGTGCCTCTAAGAGTTGATGCCTGGTGGTAGCAGTCAGGAGCCAGTCGTCTAGACAGGGAAACACCTGGAATCCTTGATGCCTCAGGTGAGCCGTAACTACTGCCATACACTTGGTGAACACCCTGGGGGCTGAGGTGAGACCAAAGGGCAGACCTCTGAACTGGTAATGACTGGCCCCTACCCGGAAGCGAAGAAATCTCCTGGAGTGTCTGTCCATCTTGATATGGTAGTACGCGTCCTGAAGATCTATGGAGCACATCCAATTGCTCTGACCCAGAAAAGGGAAAATGGACTGCAGTGTCACCATCCGGAACTTTTCCTTTTGTACAGATTTGTTCAATCTGCTGAGATCCAGTATTGGTCTCCAGTCCCCTGTCTTTTTTGGTGCTAAAATGAATCTTGAGTAAGTTCTGGATCCTAGTTGGTCTGCGGGGACTTCTTGAATGGCTCTTTTTTCTAGCAGTCTTGAAACTTCTGTGACTGCTTGATCCCGTAGATTGGGTGGGACATCTGGGATGGGCTTTTTTGATTCTATGGGGGATTGAGGGAAGGGAATTTTGTAACCTCCGGATATGATGGATAGTACCCATCTGTCTCTTGTTATATTTTGCCAGGCTTTTGGGTACAGTGAAAGTCTTCCTCTGACTGCCTCCAGCGGTGAGCAGTCGGGCAACCCTTCAGGGCTGCTGGAAGGGTTTGGCAGAGAAAGTTTCTCTGTCACCCTGGTTTTGCGGACCCACTCTGCCATGAGGGCATTGTCTGTTATTGTTGTTTCCCCCTCTGCTTCTGGGGGAAAAAATCACCATGTATGTCAGGCAAGGGTCCCTGGGATTTTCGGAACCACATCTTTCCACTCTTCTGACCCTTAGGATAAGGTTTGGAAGGAGTGGAAAAATGGACTCCCACGGCAGAGAGAGTCTTGTCTTCCTGTTCACACCTGGTCAACGTGTCTTTCACCAGAGGCCCAAAGAGAAAAGAGCCATCAAAGGGAGTACTGGTGAAGGACGCTCAAAAGGGTTCCTCAAACTGACACAGCCGCATTCAAGCATGTCTCCTGGAGCCACACCCGTCCCTGCAGCTCTGCTCGCTCCATTGGCTGCATAGGAAATCAGCCTCATGAAGGAGTTAACTATGGAATTAAGAATCGCAAACCGAGAAGCTACTTTGGCTGGTGCTCCCTCAGCTGTAGGATCTTGAAGGGTATCTCCAAGCTCTTTCAGGAGATCCCTTTGAAGACGTGTAAAATGGCATAGATAATTCAGGGACCTCATAGAAAAGGTCGCTGAAGCAAACATTCACTTTCCATATCTGTCCATCGTCCGAGACTCTTTGTTCAGAGGATGAACAGAAGAAGAGGTCTCTGCTCTTTCTTGGTGGCTGCTGCTACCACCATGGCATCAACGGGCACACCTTTTGAGAGGAATTGCTTGTCCTGAGGGGCAGTAATGAATTTATTTGGTCTCCTTGGAGTAGGTTCCACAGAATCTGGAGCTGACCAAGCCTTTCGAGCCCCTACAGACATGAGTGGATCAAAAGGAGGAGATACCCAGGAGGTGGAAGGTCGGGAACCGAATGCGTCCAGGTATACAGACTCGTCCTTGGTAGGGGCTAGGGAAGTCCAGTCCCTCCTCTGCCTAAGCATTTCAAGGATGTCCGAAAAGGAAACATCTTCAGAGGGAGACCTTGGGGACCCTTCCGATTCATCCATGTGTGTATCTGAAGTGACAGACTCAGGGGAGTCTATGTGCTTCCTCTTGCACTTCTTCCGGGGAGACTCCTCTGAGTGATCTGGGGAGGCTTCGGAACAAGAGGGATCACCCAATGGGGTCTCCTGGGGCATAGGTTCCCTACGCTTGTAGCCGAAAAGTGTGGTAAGAGTTGTAGCCTGGTATTGCAGGGGTACTCTCTGGAGCCTTGAACCAGGTCTCAGTTACTGCACAGATATCGATGTTCTCCATTTTTAGGAGTGCCTCGAGAGAGTGCACTTTGAGGTTTAGACTTCTAGCAGTGAGTAGCATTACCTTCAGATTTTGCATGCTTGTCTCTGTCACAGTGGTGGTTTTGTCCTTTGAACCTTGCCTAAAAAAGGCACTATAGGGGTGGCAAGAGCTTTAACCAGTAACCTGAATCCCAGGGGTGACAGGTACAGACCACCTCTGGCAAAGCATCGTGGTTTGTCACTCATGTCTTCCCAGGCAGACAGATACTGGATCCCCTTTGAATGACATCAGAAGCTTAGCCAATTGCTGAAGTCGATCATTTTGTCCTTATACTGTGGTATCATTCTGGGCGAAGGCAGGACGCTACTCAGGGCTAGGGTTATACCTGCCTGGGCCACATGATCCGAGAGCTCTTCCATGTCTCTTTTCATGTAGTCCATGGAGGTACGTCTCAAGTCATTCACTCCAACATGGACAATGACAGAGTTGCATTTGTACTTGTTGTGGAGTGACTTGAGTGCATGCGTTATGTGGCGGATCATGGCACCAGACAGGCAGCTGACTGTAATTTTCTCCTTGTTCAGCCTGGTGAGTGGGACATCAGTGTGCCTGACTATAGAGTCACCTATGACTAAAGTGTTGGGTACATTTTCTTGCCTTAAGGGTTGTTGCTGGGTGGCACAGTAGTGTTGTGAGCTATGTGGCACTTTGGTTGTGAATGGTGTTTGTTTGCGTTTCAGCTTCGGAGGTCCTTGTTGCTTGGGCAGGTTAATGTTAAGGGCCTCCGGATATGTGAGTTTAGTGTTGCTACGTGTTGGTGTAGATGGTGTGGGTTTTGAAGGGCTATGAGTTGCTTGAGGTGTAGTGCAGGTGTTAACCTTCTCCTCTTGACTGTCTAGCACAATCTTGGCCAGAGAGAGCTTTGCTTCCAGTTTGGCTATGTAAGTGCATCTCTCACAGGTTGTAGTGTTGGGTGGTAGGAGGAGAGGGTTGTCTGTGTACATAAGGCCGTTGCCGCATTGCCTAAGTATGCCCAAATTCACCAGGTGGACAGGAGAAATCACCAGAAGCTGACCCTTGGACATGTCTGTTTAGGTGCTTTTTTTGTAAAGTACAAGTGCTGTTTTCCCTTACCTTTGCAAGGTACTTTGCAATTATAGGCTGTTTAGTGCCTACAATTAATTTCTCCTTATTGACAAGGAGAGTTGAGTGCTTGTATCACTTTCAGGCTTCCTAGTGCTTTCCAGCAGGTTCTAGAGCAAGTGCTAGACACAGGGGTTCAGATTTTAGTGATAATACTGGGAAACCAGCTAGTGCTAAGGGAAATTTGAAGAGCAGACTTACTGGCACCTGGAATAGTTGAAATAAAAATAATCATTAATTCCTTCCTTCAAGCCCTGACCTCCTCCTATACCTTGACATTCCTCCTACTAACTCTACTCCTTTCTCCATTCTATTATTTAGACTCATTGACAAATGTGATCATGTGAAACTGCCTATAATGATGTTCTCTTATGAATGTCCCATTCAATATTGTTGAAATTCTTTTTATATGTACATGTATGATTTTAACTGTATAAGTATAGAAACTGTGATGCTTACTTATCTGTTCAACTTAATTGAATTGTTCAAGCTTGTAACACGTACTTGGAGCTTCTCTCCCCGGGCCTCCATTGAAAATGGACTCAACGGACCACGGACCATCCCGGTAATCAACAGCCACCAAATCATTCATAGTTTGAATGCTTCCTTTAGGACTTACATTAATTCAATGACAAAACTGACCACAAAAATAATAGCAATAAACTGCACAGTACAATACAAGGTGCCTCAGCTGCCATTTACAATAAGAATGTTTGGTAAATGCACCAGCAAATTGTCTTAAGTATCCAAATCGAACCAAAATCATAATCCCTTGTGCAAATACATCTTAAGTCAGTACATTTCCTAATTTCATGAACCACACAACATACAGACACCAAAGTAATTAATATTTATTGAAGTCAAGATGCCAGTTCTTGAATGAAGAAATAAATGCTTTCTTGTATGAAGGCATGAGTTAACACAAAAAAATGTGTTTATAGGCTTTACTTTTTCTTTCTAGAGAAAAAGCCACCACAAATGTTGCAGCTAGACCAAAAAAAATTACAATATAAATCAATAAAACTTTCGGTTCCCAAATGAATAATACAATGCATACCTGAAATCCAACTCCAATGGTACAACTAAAGGGTCCCACACACAGTATCTGTCATACAAAAAAAGGTAAATAGAGAGACCACTGTCTGAAATACTGCAGCACTACAAAGACACTCTAGGCTTCTGTTAACAGCAGTAGCATATGTAGCACTGCTGCCGATTCCCCAGGAGTTTTAGCAACTACAAGAACCAAATGGTACAATTTTTCTCTTGGAATGAAGCGCACACTGCAAGTTTTCCACTATCCAGCAGTACATTGGGCTGTGACTGGACATCTGGAGCAACAGGATCTGTCTGTGAGGGAGGCTGAACAGAATTCATAATTTGACCCAACAACAAAGCAGAGGACTTATCTTCCTCCTCAACAGCCATTATTTCCTACAATGGTACATCAGACAGGAGTCAGGACACATTGGTAATATGAACCAGCTGAGCAGCAGACAAAGGAGAAGCAGGATTGTCTGAATACAGAGTAACCTCAAGATCAACATCCTTCACAACAGCGGAAGCTACCATCATGGAAATCACCTAACTGAGAAGGAGTACTTTACTGAGAAATCTACAATTGTTTCACATATAAGCCTTTTTAAATCCATCTAGTTAGAGGTTCATAGGTATATACTAGGCTAACGATCACCAGGGCCTTTATATGCCTAGTCATGCAACCCAACTCAGTTGTGTCCCTATGTATCATGGGCATTTATTAGGAATGATATGTTAGGAAGTTTCTAAAGGTTATGCGGGGGGAGTATGCTAGTTTGGATATTACTGTCTGCCTCTGTCTATCAGAGACATGGGGACCAGACTTGGGGTGAATTTCTGATTTCCCGTACATTGGTCAAGGTTACACTTAAACAGAGTTAGGGATGGACTCTGCTTCACATGAATGGGAAGCCTGTTCTAGAGCATGGAGATCCTGTGTGAGTGTGACACATATCTGTCCTGCCAACATGTCTTATTTATGTTACAAGCAAAATTTAAAACCTTGGATCTAGTGGTTCTGATGCTGTTCATTTTGTGGATGTGCAAAAGGTCTATCAGAGCTGGTTTCAAGGATGTCTTTATGCCAGGTATAGATCTCCCCTCAGTTAGTTGTAGGAGACCGAGTATAGTGATAGGGCTTTACAGTGATCTGTATAGGACAATGTGTTTATACCCTGGATTCTCCTGGTAAAGTACCTTTGTGGGCTTTCCATCTGTTGCATATATCTGGTCAGGTACATGCCAAAGGGGGCATTATACTCAATGATGGGTCTGATAAGAGCTAAATAAAGTGACACTATGACTTCCTTGGACCTGATGCCAATGTTCATCAAAGGCCAGCTTACTGTCTACATATGTTGTCAGATCCCTGTCTACTGGATCAGTTCTTAGGGGTGTTGTCTTATCGATGGAGTAATTAGCCTGGGTGACAATTGTCCCAAAAGGCACTATCCATTTCTTGGGATTGAATTTTAATCTGTGACTTTGTCACCAGTCATTTATCTGTGTTACATCCTCCTGGAAGATGTGTGTGTCATGGGGAGGAATGTATGATGGCTCCCAGTTTGCAGTCATCTGCGAACTTTGTTAGCCAGAGTCCCTTAGTGTTGGCCTGTACTTCAGAGAAGTAGATGCCAAACAAGAGTGGTCTAGGACTGAACCCTGAGGTATTCCACTTGTCACTTGTCTGCAGCTGGATTTGGAGTTGGCTACTTTTGCAGTCTTGGTTCTGTCAGTAAGCCAGTTGGCAACCCATCAAGTGACGTAGGGATTTATGCCCAGCTTAGTAATCTATGATTCCAGAGTGGGGGATGGTGTAGAAGGCCTTGCCGAGGTCCAGATAGGTTGTGTGGACCACCTTACCCTCGCCCACAGCTCTGGAGACTGATTTGAAGAAGTCAATCAGGTTCAGGAGACAAGATCGGCCCTTCACGAACCCAAACTTGGTGGGGTCCAGTGTTTGAAGGTTGCCAATGTCTTTGTTTATAAGTTCCATCATAATGCGTTCCATGCCCTTGCAGATCAAGCTCATCAGACTGATGGGACGGTAGTTCCTGGGATCCAAGATGGAGCCCCCTTGTGGAGTGGGACAACTGTAGCTTGTGCGCCACTCAGTGGGCACGAAGCTTGAGGTGAGGCTATGATTAAACATGACACTTAGGTGAGGTGCCAGCTAATTTTGTAGTTCATGTCGTACACAGCCCGGGATGTCATCTGGTCCCATGGATGCTGTATTCTTAGCTTTGGAGAGTGCGTTTTTTACCTGTGTGGCCGTGATTACTGGAATTTGGCAATCTTTTGGTATCGAGATGGGCCCTTTAGGGGGTGAGAGGGGGGTGAAGTTGGCACTAAATTGATCTGCCAGGATATTGGCAATATCCTTGGGATCAGTATATTTAATGCCATTCTGTTGTAGCTCAGAGCAGATCTGAGCATTGCCATTTAGATTCCTGACATAACTATAGAATGCCTTGTGGTTGTCTTTGGAATCTTTGGCAATTTTATTTTCGTAATTAGCTTTTGAGGATGTTATGAGGGATCTCAGCTTCTTATTGAGGCTGGCGAGGGAGTTTTTTGCATCCTGGGATTTTCCTCTTTTCTGCAACAGTTTCTTCCTTCTGTTGTACAGTTTGTTTATAGCAGGGGACCACCAGACTGGCTTCCTTTTTTTGAAGGAGAGCATCTTGGTTCTATTTGGGATGGCATGATTCATGCATGAGTGGATGTGCTCGTGCAGTGCAGTGTCTTAGTGTAGGATTCAGCAGTCAAACTTTCAGATCCTGTCTGATGGGTGTCATGAAGTTTGTCAGTTCTGACTTCAGTAGCATGAAGTTGGCTTTGGAGAGGTTTTTTACGGAGGTTTCCTTACTGGGGGTGGGGGTGGGATGTGGATGTCAAGGGTGATTTGCTTATGGTCAGACCTGACCAATAAGGGGGTGACCACTGGTGTGGAGCATCTATCTCCCATGTTGGTAATGACCAGGTCTAGGATATTGGAGCCCTTGGTGGGACAATGGATTAGTTGATCCAGGGCACTGGAATTTATGAATTCCAAGAACCGTTTGGAAAAAGTGTTGGTACCCGAGTACTTTTCCACGTTAATGGCAGGGTAGTTGAAATCACCCAGTATTAGGGTGTTTGGTTGTATCTAAAATTAACTTTGGTTGTATCTTAATATTTCCAGTATGTTTAGAAAGGTGTAGTGAGAATCTTGGGGCATGGTGGGGGATCTGTAGCAAGCTACAGTTTGGATTGCAGTCTTACCTAGTGTTAGTTGCACCTGGAGAATTTCAGATGCATTGTTTTGGGCAACTAGCCTGGAGGTGTGAATATCCTTGGTGAATATGGACTCTCCTCCACCTTTACTGTTTTGGTCTTGGTTTTGTAGCCGAAAAGTGTGGTAAGAGTTGTAGCCTGGTATTGCAGGGGTACTCTCTGGAGCCTTGAACCAGGTTTCAGTTACTGCACAGATATCGATGTTCCCCATTTTTAGGAGTGCCTCGAGAGAGTGCATTTTGAGGTTTAGACTTCTAGCATTGAGTAGCATTACCTTCAGATTTTGCATGCTTGTCTCTGTGACAGTGGTGGTTTTGTCCTTTGAAGCTTGCCTAAAAAAGGCACTATAAGGGTGGCAAGAGCTTTAGCCAGTAACCTGAATCCCAGGGGTGACAGGTGCAGACCATCTCTGGCAAAGCATCGTGGTTTGTCGATCATGTCTTCCCAGGCAGACATATACTGGATTCCCTTTGAATGGCACCAGAAGCTTAGCCAATTGTTGAAGTCAATCATTTTGTCTTTATACTGTGGTATAATTCTGGGAGAAGGCAGGATGCTACTCAGGGCTAGGGTCATACCTGCCTGGACCCCATGATCCGAGAGCTCTTCCATGTCTCTTTTCATGTAGTCCATGGAGGTACGTCTCAAGTCATTCACTCCAACACGGACAATGACAGAGTCGTATTTGTACTTGTTGTGGAATGACTTGAGTGCATGTGTTATGTGGCGGATCCTGGCACCAGACAGGCAGCTGACTGTAATTTTCTCCTTGTTCAGCCTGGTGAGTGGGACATCAGTGTGCCTGACTATAGAGTCACCTACGACTAAAGTGTTGGGTACATTTTCTTGCCTTAGGGGCTGTTGTTGGGTGGCACAGTGGTGTTGTGAGCTATGTGGCACTTTGGTTGTGAATGGTGTTTGTTTGCATTTCAGCTTCGGAGGTCCTTGTTGCTTGGGCAGGTTAATGTTAAGGGCCTCCACATATGTGGGTTTAGTGTTGCTATGTGTTGGTGTTGATGGTGTGGGTTTTGAAGGGCTATGAGTTGCTTGAGGTGTAGTGCAGGTGTTAACCTTCTCCTCTTGACTGTCTAGCACAATCTTGGCCAGAGAGAGCTTTGCTTCCAGTTTGGCTATGTAAGTGCATCTCTCACAGGTTGTAGTGTTGGGTGGTAGGAGGAGAGGGTTGTCTGTGTACATGAGGCCGTTGCCGCATTGCCTAAGTATGCCCAAATTCACCAGGTGGACAGGAGAAATCACCGGAAGCTGACCCTTGGACATGTCTGTTTAGGTGCTTTTTTTGTAAAGTACAAGTGCTGTTTTCCCTTACCTTTGCAAGGTACTTTGCAAATATAGGCTGTTTAGTGCCTACAATTAATTTCTCCTTATTGACAAGGAGAGTTGAGTGCTTGTATCACTTTCAGGCTTAGTGCTTTCCAGCAGGTTCTAGAGCAAGTGCTAGTCACAGGGGTTCAGATTTTAGTGCTAATACTGGGAAACCAGCTAGTTCTAAAGGAAAATTTGAAGAGCAGACTTTCTGGCACCTGGAATAGTTGAAATAAAAATAATCATTAATTCCTTCCTTCAAGCCCTGACCTCCTCCTATACCTTGACATTCCTCCTACTAACTCTACTCCTTTCTCCATTCTATTATTTAGACTCATTGACAAATGTGATCATGTGAAACTGCCTATAATGATGTTCTCTTATGAATGTCCCATTCAATATTGTTGAAATTCTTTTTATATGTACATGTATGATTTTAACTGTATAAGTATAGAAACTGTGATGTTTACTTATCTGTTCAACTTAATTGAATTGTTCAAGCTTGTAACACGTACTTGGGGCTTCTCTCCCTGGGCCTCCATTGAAAATGGACTCAACGGACCATCCCGGTAATCAACAGCCAATAAATAAATAAGTTTATAGCATGACCAAATCATTCATAGTTTGAATGCTTCCTTTAGGACTTACATTAATTAAATGTCAAAACTGACCAGAAAAATAATAGCAATAAACTGCACAGTATAATACAAGGTGCCTCAGCTGCCATTTACAATAAGAATGTTTGGTAAATGCACCAGCAAATTGTCTTAAGTATCCAAATCAAACCAAAATCATAATCCCTTGTGCAAATACATCTTAAGTCAGTACATTTCCTAATTTCATGAACCACACAACATACAGACACCAGAGTAATTAATATTTATTGAAGTCAAGACGCCAGTTCTTGAATGAAGAAATAAATGCTTTCTTGCATGAAGACACGAGTCTTAACATAAAAAAATGTGTTTATAGGCTTTACTATTTATTTCTAGAGAAAAAGCCGCCACAAATGTTGCAGCTAGACCAAAAAAAATTACAATATAAATCAATAAAACTTTCGGTTCCTAAATGAATAATACAATGCATACCTGAAATCCAACTCCAATGGTACAACTAAAAGGTTCCACACACAGTATCTGTCATACAAAAAAGGTAAATAGAGAGACCACTGTCTGAAATACTGCAGCAGCAGAAGCAACACTACCAAGACCCTCTGGACTTCTGTTAACAGCAGTAGCATATATAGCACTGCTGCCGATTCCCCAGGAGTTTTAGCAACTACAAGAACCAAATGGTACAATTTTCCTCTTGGAATGAAGCGCAGACTGCAAGTTTCCCACTATCCAGCAGTGCATTGGGCTGTGACTGGACATCTGGAGCAACAGGATCTGTCTGTGAGGGAGGCTGAACAGAATTCATAATATGACCCAACAACAAAGCAGAGGACTTATCTTCCTCCTCAACAGCCATTATTTCCTACAATGGTACATCAGACAGGAGTCAGGACACATTGGTAATATGAACCAGCTGAGCAGCAGACAAAGGAGAAGCAGGATTGTCTGAATACAGAGTAACCTCAAGATCAACATCCTTCACAACAGTGGAAGCTACCATCATGGAAATCACCTAATTGAGAAGGGGTACTTTACTGAGAAATCTACAATTGTTTCACATATAAGCCCTTTTAAATCCATCTAGTTAGAGGTTCATAGGTATATACTAGGCTAACGACCACCAGGGCCTTTATATGCCTAGTCATGCAACCCAACTCAGCTGTGTCCCTATGTATCATGGGCATTTATTAGGAATGGTATGTTAGGAAGTTTCTAAAGGTTATGCGGGGGGAGTATGCTAGTTTGGATATTACTGTCTGCCTCTATCAGAGACATGGGGATCAGACTTGGGGTGAATTTCTGATTTCCCGTACATTGGTCAAGGTTACACTTAAACGGGGTTAAGGATGGACTCTGCTTCACATGAATGGGAAGCCTGTTCTACAGCATGGAGATCCTGTGTGAGTGTGACACATACCTGTCCTGCCAACATGTCTTATTTATGTTACAAGCAAAATTTAAAACCTTGGATCTAGTGGTTCTGATGCTGTTCATTTTGTGGATGTGCAAAAGATCTATCAGAGCTGGTTTCAAGGATGTCTTTATGCCAGGTATAGATCTCCCCTCAGTTAGTTGTAGGAGACCGAGTATAGTGATAGGGCTTTACAGTGATCTGTATAGGACAATGTGTTTATACCCTGGATTCTCCTGGTAAAGTACCTTTGTGGGCTTTCCAACTGCTGCATATATCTGGTCAGTTACATGCCAAAGGGGGCATTATACTCAATGATGGGTCTGATAAGAGCTGAATAAAGTGACACTATGACTTCCTTGGACCTGATGCCAATATTCATCAAAGCCAGATTACTGTCTACATATGTTGTCAGATCCCTGTCTACTGGGTCAGTTCTTAGGGGTGTTGTCTTATCGATGGAGTAATTAGCCTGGGTGACAGTTGTCCCAAAAGGCACTATGCATTTCTTGGGATTGAATTTTAATCTGTGACTTTGTCACCAGTCATTTATCTGTGTTACATCCTCTTGGAAGATGTGTGTGTCATGGGGAGGAATCTATGACGGCTCCCAATTTGCAGTCAGCTGCAAACTTAGTCAGCCAAAGGCCCTTGACTTATTCATTTGTCAACCAGCGTCTTAGTACTTAATATCATAAACATATATTCTTGATTTGAATACATATCTGTTACATACATTTGTTTCATTATCTCTTCAATACTCCTTTTATTTTCCACTCACATATTCCCTTCCATAATACCTATATAACCAAGACTAATACTTTGTTTTTTTTTTTTTACTTTCACCCTCTAACAAGTCCTGGTAATGCTCATAAACCAAACTATCTTGCGTTAGGTCCATTAATCTCAAAGAATGGACAAAATCCATATGCATACTGCATTTACAAAAAAAATGACTGTTTCTTCAAGCCTTATATAAGCACCCATATGCACATGTCCCAAACTAAAGGCTAATGAACAAATTTAGCTTAGCTGAGCCAAGCACATGCTCCTAGCCCGTATATATGTTGTACATCTATTTACGAGTAGTTGTCAGTAATGCAGCACAGACAATCTCCTTCCTCAGAGGGATGAATGAGTTGGTTTTGGCCACTCACTTCTATCTTCCTTGAGCAGTTTCTTCAGTGCTCAGGTTTATTTATTTATTTACTTATTTCAATTTGTTAATCAGGTAGATAATCTGATCCAAGGATCCCTTTCAGCCATGACCAAGGCCAATATATATATATATATATATATATATATATATATATATATATATATATATATATACATACACAAACGTTCATTTGGGCCATAGTTGAGGTTTTATCCCTTTATTCCATGGAGCTAATGTCTCTAAATTACCTTAGTACACAAATAGATAAATCACTTGACTTCAAGCACAGAACACTGTTGAAACAGGATAGCTTTTCACTGTTATACAATTTCATGTTATGAAACATAAATTATTTTAAAATCATTAAAAGGATGATACTCATATACTGAAACATAATCATAATTTTTCTAAACCTCTTTCAGGGGAGCTCTAACAAAGACTACTGAATCCTTACAGTGGCAGAGGAATTCAATTAGTGTCTTCTTGAAGCTTGGATTACACCACTCCTGACATCCAGGGAATATCTGCATGAGTAATCAGGCAAGATGGAGATTCTTTATTATTATGCAAACATCAAAGGTCAGAACCGCCTCTTAAGAGGGGCTGTAACCCAGTGTTTATTATTAAACAGTGAAATGTGAGTCATAAAACTATATAAATGAATAAATGTGGAGCCCTGAAAAAAATTTAACTTACTATCTAAAACTGTCTAAAAGTCCTCCCTTTTTTGAACTGTTCCTGCTCAGTGAAAGGTATAAAAATATTTTTCTCAGCACATATCTAAAATACCTTTTATGTTGTCTCTGTAGTACAGGCTCTCTCGTGAAGGGATCATCAACAGAGTTTAAAAAACCACGGTTCAGAACAGAGTCCACTGGCCACCTCTTGCTAGGAATACTTGGCTGGTTATATCTTATAGGCAGAAGAGTATAAATTGCTTGCAAGTCATCTAGAACACAAAATGCCATAAATGTAGAAGCTAGCGCTGAGAAAACCATGTGGCTATAAAACAAGATATTTAACACATGTGCAGAGTAATAACATCTGAAGCTTACTTACCACAATAAAGTTTATCTAATCTGTTAGGACTCATGAGTTTGAAGTGACCATAGCTAACTGATATTCTACAAAAGACTTTGTCACGGAGTAGGACAAAGAAAGCAGAAAACCTCTGATGATATTTTTGAAACACTGACTGCTTTGAAATTTCAGTTCAAAATGTTATATTAGCTGAATGCTGTCTCTTAAACTCCATTTTCTTAGTCTATAGAGAGAGGCAGCCAGTAATGTTCCCAAATGATGTCTATGCTTATGACCTATAGCCAACTTAAAAGTCTAAACATAAACAAAATTACTCAAAAGTAGAATAATATATACATGGCCAATTTCACATGGACTAAACTAACATGAAAAACAAACACACACACACACACACACACACACACACACACACACACACACACACACACACACACACACACACACACACACACACACACAAAATGTAAAAGGAATGAAAGTAAGAAACAGTTTGGATGATGGTGGAATATGTTAATTTGATCAACAACACGAAGAGACACAAAATATTGACTGACATGATGTGGAAAATTCAAAATACTGAAAATGGAAATTTGCCCTTTGCCCACTGTTGTGAAAAATTGGAGTCAGTATATATATATATATATAATAAACAGGAGGTATGGGGAATGAGTATCAAAATTTTGAGTTTTTCACATTTTATCAGTCGATATCTTCAGTTGATCAAATGCATGTATTCATAGGTTCATAGGTAGGTACTAGGCTATTGGCCCTGGAACCTATATAAGCCTAGCCAAATAGTACCCTGGCTTTCGCCACCCAAGAAAATTATTTTCCTGTGCTGTGCCCCTGTCGAGCAGAGCCACAGAAGTGATCCCTGGGGTAAATTTCCTATTTCCCATCCAATCATCAAGATTTTTCTTGAAGAGTGCTAAAGAGGAGCTTTGTTTGATACAGATAGGTAGTTTGTTCCAGAGTATGGGAAGTCTCTGGGACAGGAATCTATCCCTCTAACATGTTCTGTTTATTGAGGTGACAAAGTTTAGGTCACTACAGCGTGTAGCTCAGAGGGGTTGGGATTTCTTTAAGTGGAGCATGTCCAACAGCTCACAGTTGGACATAGCTTTGTATGTTAGGCAGAGATCGCCTCTGATTAGGCAATATGTGACAGAGTAAAGCTGGAGTTTTTTTAGGCTGCCTGCATAGGGCATCTGTTTAAGGCCAGTAATCCTCTTTGTGAGGTATTTCTGCGGCCTTTCCAGTTGTTGTAGATGTTTTATGAGGTACATACCAAAAGGGGTGTTGTACTCTATAATGAGTCTAATGAGTGACGAGTAGAGGGGAACAATGACCTCTTTTTTCCTGGATGAGAAACCTTTTGTGATGAAGGTGTGCCACGTAGAAGGATTTCCTGACTACTGTGGCGATGTGATTATCAAAGGAGAGACTACTGTCCACCTGTGTCCCAAGGTCTCTTATCACACTTCCAGTGTTAAGTAGACTACCGCCTATGTGGTAGTTCATGGGTACAGAGTTTTTACCAAAAGAGATGACAATGCACTTTTTGGCACTGAGCTTGAGGCCATGGCTTTGACACCAGGCATCTGTCTCAGTGAGGCCCTTTTGTAGGATGTCCACATCGTTAGGAGTTTTGATTATGGCTCCTAGTTTGCAGTCATCTGCGAACTTCATTAGCCAAAGACCTTCTGTGTTAGCCTGTACTTCAAAGAAGTAGATACCAAACAGGAGAGGACCCAGGACTGAACCCTGTGGTACTCCACTTGTCACTGGTCTGAAGTTGGATTTGGAGTCTGCTACTTTCACAGTGTGGGTTCTGTCAGTGAGCCATTTGGCAACCCATCTTGTGACATAGGGATTTATACCTAGTTTAGTGAGTTTATCTATATTTCCAGAGTGGGGGATGGTGTTGAAAGTCTTGGCGAGATCTAGATAGGCTATGTGAACCACCTTACCCTCATCTATGGCTTTGGTGACCGCTTCAAAGTAGTCTATCAGGTTTAGGAGACATGATCTGCCTTTTACAAACCCGAACTGGGTGGGGTCCAGAGTTTGGAGGTTACCAATGTCATTGTTTATAAGTTCCATGATGATACTGTCCATAGCCTTGCAGACCAGGCTCGTCAGGGTAAGGGGGCGGTAGTTCCCAGGGTCCGTGGTGGCTCCCCCTTTGTGGAGTGGGATAACTGTCACTGTGCGCCAATTCCTATTATTATTACTATTATTATTCTATATTATTTACTTTTATTTACCAAGTAAGTCCCACAAGGCATGATCTGATTTTAAAAGACGACCCAAGGTGTTATACATACTGAACAAGAGTAATATGGCCACAACACATTAGAAATTCCCACTTTTTTCAGTATGGTTCATGGGATCTTTTACATCTACCTGAGCTACCACCAACTCAGGCAGATGAGACCTCAGTTTTATGTCTCATCCAAATGATGGCACCTGAGGATTGCATCACTCTCCTTATGCTGTAATGCAGTTTTAATAGTTGATCATAAATCAACCCAAGCATCTGATGCAGGAACAGAGTCCACAACCTTCTAATCTTCCCAGCATCGAAGTCAGATGTACTACCTGCTGACATAGCTATGCTATGGCATTGCTTGATTTTAATCTAAACATGAAATCACACTGCCAACACAACTTTTTAAATCTCTAAAGGCATAATCAGTTTTATGAAACAATCTCAGCAACACAGATATACCTGTAAAAAGATGCAGGTGCCAACAACTAATAGAGTAATTACTCTGAATACAAAATCACATAGTTAGGATTCTGCATCAAAGTGTAGGCTATCCAGACCATATACTCTTCTTCTTTAATCTTTAGAATGCAGAGTTCTGCAAATTTCTGTTACATATCTTTCCTGTGTTTTGAGTCCTAACAGCTTCCTTAACTTCATCTTCATTTATCCGTTTTGTTGGATGTCTAGTTTCTTCATCTGTGAGCTTGAGCAAATGAATCCTCCTATATATTTCTTCATGTCTCTCTCCTTGTTCTCCACTTTTAATTCTTCTGTATATAATGTTGCACAATAAACCTGCATTACTTTTACTCTTTTAGCAGGGTTAGTCTCCATTATCTCTGTATCTGAGTCTCTGATCCTCGGCATTTTCTCTACCTTCTGCATCCATAGTTTTTGCATCAGGAGTTTAGTCATTCTGGGGTTATCAAAAAAGACGTGTTTCACTACCTTTGCTGCTTTTAATTGCTGTTTATATCCCTTCCCTTTCCTGCCTTTTCTCTTGCAAATCTTTAATTCTTTTAATAGCTTTTAGTTATTTGTCATAACTACCCTAATATTCTTCTCTCACCTTTATTGTGACCATACGTTTTATCTTTGTTTTACAACTGTCCTATATTTTAACCAATTCATCTGATTCTACATTCATTGCTTTAATATTCTCTGGCAAAATACTATGCAACCAATCCACACACAAATTTTTCTTAAAAGGTAAGAAAATGGTGTTGCTTTTTCGAAGTACTATTTTCTTTGTATTTATTTCCATTTGGACTGGAACATAATTTGACAATAAACTTGGATATGTTCTCAAATCCCTCAGTAGGACAGTGTGCTCCTTTGAAATATAACACCTATAGAATCTCGCCCACATTTGTACCGTCTTGAATAAAATGTGAATTCCCTTTTGCATCCTTGAGACTCCGTCACATTGTTCATTCTAAATATTTGCATATTGTACCCTAAAATACCTTTCTTCTTTTGGTATAGTCTTTTCTCTTGGACCCCCAGTTGCAT
Source organism: Protopterus annectens (assembly GCF_019279795.1). Lineage (NCBI taxonomy): Eukaryota > Metazoa > Chordata > Ceratodontiformes > Protopteridae > Protopterus > Protopterus annectens. The sequence goes on along the minus strand of NC_056732.1, from coordinate 1,017,089,933 downwards.
CTACTCTATTACTTAGCATATTCCAGTCCCCTGCTACGATCAAAACACCTTTTTGAAACACTAATTTCACCAGTTATTTACCCATGCTATTCATGCTCCAAAATTATTTTTCTCTAACTTCTCACTGGCTGATCAACCCTGTAAAAGATTGCTGGGTGAGGCAGAGAATGCTTTCTGACCACTCTACCATAGGGATTCATCCTGACTTAGAGATTAGGCCACCACAGATTATTTGTTTGTTTGTTTTTTAACATCTTAAGGATTCACAATTGCTAGACATAGACACTAAAAATCAAATAGTAAAGCACTTAATTTTAGGCAAGCTAAGGAACAGGATAACATCCATCCAGTTATATATAAGCTTGTCATTCTCAAGTCCATCAAAGGTGACTTGACTAATTTGTCAGCAATTAGAAAAAAAAATAATGAAAAAAAAGGTTAAAGACAAGGAAACAGAAATAAGTAATTTAAAAAAAAGTGTTGCAACAAAAGAGGAAGTATTTTTACCAAGTTTGATAAAAAGAAAGCTTAAAGTGAAGATCTTATAAAAATGCAAGCTCTCATACTTCAAGCACATAATGTCAGCCAGATTTGTGGACTGGAAATAAGTTCTGTTGAACCTTCTGGCCAGACTCCTTAAAGTACATAATCCAAAACGTAAAAATCAACAAAATTCAAGAAGATAAGAAGACTTATTTTAGTTCAAGCAATACCCCAGATAGTTTAACTAGAGTGAATTATGATATCTGTTCTGCAGTAAACCAGGATATTTCTCCTATAAAAATTAATGACTACCCGAAAAGCTTCGGTACTTTTCTGTTAACGGGGCAACAGGCAAAATGTGCGGTCGTTGTCAACTCACTGCAGTTTATTTGTTTCTAGTTGCAATGTGGTCCTTCTTCTGACACAATTATTCATTTTCCCGCATGTCAGTAGTGCTTTTTTTATTGTGGTGTTCTATTTTCATTTTGGCTTTGTTGTCATAGTAACCGTTAAGGGGGCAGCAGGCAAAATGTGCAGTTCATCTCAACTCAGTGCGTCTTATTTGTTTCTGCTTTTAATTTTGTGTTCCTTGGCACACTGTTATGTATTTTTTCACATGTCAGTACTACTTATTTTATTCTTCTGTTCTGCTTTGAATTGGGACTTTGTTGTCACAGTGCTACTGACTTTTTCCTTGCAAGTCACTGCTGCTTAGTTTGTGGTTGTATTCTCCTTTGCATTCTGCGTTTGTTGTCGGAGTGTTACTCATTTCCTCCCAAGGCAGTGCCACTTTTACAGCCACTTTTAGAAGCATTCCCTGTTACTTCCTAAATAGGGTCAAAATGACAGACGTTGTATTGCAAAAAAATAACGCGGTGCTCCTCTTTCCCACCATGTGCTGATTTGTAATGGTCACTGTGTTAAGAACTGTAATGGTGTCAGGCAGGACTTAAAAACACAAGTGCAGCTTACTGTATAAATATGGTCGGTCATAATTTTTATAACAAGGCTGTTACAGAATCTGTATTTGAAAGTATATCTAAAGAAGGAATTGACTGCAGTTGTGAGAAAGAAGGTAATCTGTTTCCTGATGTGTTTTTCAGTTCTTACTGCTAAATATACTCCTTTTAGGGATGTAGACCAACTGGGTTGATTGATAGATAACGGCTAAAAGGTTTACTTTTGGAACTGGAGAAGTATCTGAGAAAGAATCGATCAGTGTCACTTGAGAACATGTTTTTCTAATAATGTATTTCCATTTCGGTGGTCCCAAAAGGACTTAGATTTCAGACATTCACATAAGCCGCGGTGAGTTGACAGCAACAGGGCATTTTGCCTGCTGCCCCATTAACAGAAAAGTACCAGAGCTTCAAAGGGTCCACTTTGAGTGAACAACAGAAGGACAGTTTATCTAGACATTTATTGTGCAGGAAGTGACTAGCACAACTGACAGGTTAAAGACTGGCAAAGTAATAGGTCCATATGGTTTAAATGCAATGTTCTATGAGACCTTTAAGCAAAGTTTTAGGTCCAGTACTCATGAACTCATACAAACAAATTCCACATGCAAAAATTTAATTCCAGAATAAGTCTGTACCATTTCTCCAACAAAATAGGCACAAACCCCTTTTCTGATCCAGAATTACAAACATATATCTCTTTTTAACATTTACATGAATATAGAACAATTCTAGTACGCAGATATACATCAGAAATCATATCCAACTTTCAGTCCAGTTTCATGGTACGTAGGCAGATGTGTGACAATGACATCACCTCACAACTCCTGCCATATTATAATAAACAAAGACATAACAAGGAAGCAATTCTTGCTTTTGATAGGGTGCCCATACAGTGTTTAACAACATTACTTGGGGAAAATTAACTTCTATAATTCATACATTTAGATGTCGAACTTGATCTACCAGTTAGTACAGGGGATTAAGACTATGAGCTACTAACAAGCTGCTTCCTTTTGTATAGTGTTTGATTCCTTCAGCTTGCATTTACCTGCTGTGTGACTTGTAAATAGCAAAAAACCAACAAGGACCAAGACAGCTAAAACCATAAATTTAATTGTAAAACATAAAAGATAAGCGCTTTCAGACAATTCCTTTATCAGATCAATGAACAAAGTATGTTTGACTACTTTAAAATAAAACGTAACCAATCACAGACTCGTAACTACACCACACCTTTTTCCTCTTTATCAGAGCTGGTGTTTGTAGTAAATTAACCATTTGAGTGCCTGAGCTTACGTTCTCTCAAAATGGGTTTTAAGGGAAGATATCCATTCAAAACCTGGGGGTTTATCATCTTGTAAATCTGCTATCCAACGGTCTTCCGCCACTTCTGTTCAATTGCGTATATCACCCCCTCTTTTACTTGGTTCATATAACTGCAATATCATAAAAGTAAAATTGTGTTTAAATTTGCTTAACTTGTGCTGATATAAAGCACTGGTATTTTTACCAAGTTTGATATTACTTAAGTGCTGCAGTATATGGTCTTTTAATCTTCTATTCATTTTACCTACATAAATTAAAGTACAGAATCCACATTTGGCAAGATACATCACATTGCAAGAGCAACAGCCAGCATAAAGTTTAGGTTGGTATCTCACCCCTGTAATCGGGTGTATAAACATGTTACTTTTAAATATTTCTTTGCAAGTCTTACATTGCCGGCAACACTAAGTCCTGATCCTTTCACTGACGGGCAACTTTGTATTGAGGCTAGAAGGTGTTTTGTGCAGAAGTTGCTTGAGATTTTTATTCCTTTTATACAAAAACTTAGGAAAGTTGCCCACTATCAATCTAAGTTCATCATTGTTGGCTAAAATTTTCCTGTTGTTTCTTACAATATTACAAATGCCTTTTATGTCACTGTTGAATTTCATTGGCACTCTAACATTCAGCTCCTTGCTTTCGTTGCTCACTTTTTCCAGTGCCGTGCCTTTATTATTAAACCATGTTTTACCTTTTGTTCTCCTCATCTTTTTAACATCACATACAGTGTCACTTGCTAACTGTTTATTATAACCACATTGTTTAAAGTTATCAGATAACAATTCTAACTCTCTGTGAAGTTTTGAATTATCAGTGATTAGTCTAGATGTTCTCAATGCTTGTCCTTTTGCTATATTGGAAAGCGTATGACGCGGATGCATGCTGTCAAAACTAAGCAATGTGTTCTTCCAGCATACTTTCCTATATAATGTTGTCCGCATTTGACCATTCCCATCTATAAAAACCTGAACATCCAGAAATTCCATCTTATTATCTGAATAATTCAAGGTAAAGCGTAAAAAACTGGTGGTACTTTCCAAGTATGAGACAAACTGTCGAAGTTCCACTACATCACCTTTCCAGAGAAAAAAGATGTCGTCAACAAATCTACAACAGAAAAATATCTTGTCCCTCCATAAATTCTTGGTAGTAAAAATGCGTTCTTCTTCCCATAGCCCAAGTACTATGTTTGCATTTTGGTTTCGAACTTAGATTGTTTGCTAGAAATGCACTACTTAAACTTATGCACAAGAAAGATGGGCATGGCACATCTAATATTCTGAGAAAACCCAGTTCATTTATACCTCCAGTGCACCCAGTTATGGATGTATTCTTGAATGTATGTGAAAGAGAACTTTTTGAATATATGAACTCACAACATTCACAGAATTTTTATAACCTGACGAAGGAAGACAGACAAACCCTCCATGAATTAATGGCCAACAAGGAACTCATTGTTAGACCAGCAGACAAGGGAAGTGCAGTTGTTATTCTCAATTCTGAGTGGTATATATCAAGAATGGAAGAGATGCTTTGCTCAGTTTCTACTTATGAAGTAATAACAGAAGCCATGCTAAATGATATAAAAAGACATATAAAGAATACTTTGGAAGACCTTTATGCTATGCAAATCATTACCAAGGAGTTGCATCAGTACATTCTAGTTGAACATCCAGTGATCCCTGTCATTAATGGATTACCGAAGATACATAAGGATCAACACAACCCTACACTAAGACCAATAGTGACAGTTAGTGGATGGTCTACAGAGCCAATGTCAATATGGGTAGAGAAGCAGCTGAAACCAGCTCTATGCAAAGCACCAGCTGTGCTTAAAGATACACCCCACACCCCAGTTTTTGAATGCGTTATTTGAATCTATGGGTGCAAATAATGTTACAGAAAGTTTTCTATTTGTAACCCTTGATGTCAATAACCTATTTACAGTTATTCCTAATGCCTATGGCATTCAAGCAGTTAAACAATTTCTGAGTAAACATAACATCTATGATGACAGCATGATACACAGACTGTGCCTGCGACTACAATTGTTTTTGGAAAACAACATCTTTATGTTTCAAGAGAAGATCTATTGGCAGCGGTGGGGTGTTGCTATGGGAACACCTTGTGCCAATTCTTATGGAAACATAGTACTTGGGCTATGGGAAGAAGAGAAAGAAGTTATGTACTCACCATAATGTTCCATCTGAGTAGTTGCAACCTGTGGGGTATTTGGATCCATATCGGATCCGAGCCGGCAACTTTACAAGCATCTGCTCCAAGCTCCTCCCCTTACCCATAACACACCACCATCTCCTACCTTCCCTCAGATCGAGTTTGCCACAACTCAAACCAATCAGCATCTCATACTAGAGTAAACCATCCATGCTAATCACATGAGAAGGTTTGGGGGAAGGAGGGTGGGAAGGTTGCAGAAAAATTAAGTATAACTACTCAGATGGAACGTTATGGTGAGTCCATAACTTCTTTATCTGAAGTAGTTAACTTCATTTTATCTGCAACCTGTGGTTCAGAGTCCTCAGCTACTGAAACTCCTGGGCGGCCCTCATAGAAGAATATTCCTGAGCACCACAGAGCCAAAGGAAGATCTCCCTCTGGAGACTAAATCCAACTTATAATGACAAATGAAGGTATGTGACTTAGCCCAAGTTGCTGCCACACAAATGTCATCCAATGATACCCTGGACCAGAAAGCAGCAGATGTCGCCGTAGATCTGGTAGAATGAGCTTTAACAGGACCAGGTGGAGACAAGCCTTTGTCTTTGTAAATTTGCAAAATACATAGTGTAATCCATCTAGCTAAGGAAACTTTGGAGATGGCCTTACCCAAAAAGGGTTTAGAAAAGGACACAAATAAAAGTCATACTTACGGAAGGGCTTTGTTCTGTGTAAATAAAAATGAAGTTGTCTATGAACATCTAAAAATGCAGTTTATATTCACCCTTGTTCTGAAAATTTGGGAAGAAAACGGGCAGGTTAATTGTTTGATTAATGTTTGATTCAAAAACCACTTTTGGTAAGAAAGAAGGGTCTGCACGGAGAGAAACCCTGTCCTTGTGGAAGATCAAGTAAGGGGGCATGGCAGACAAGGCTTGAAGCTCAGAAATCCTCCTAGCCGATGTAATGGCCACTAGGAAGGCTTTCCAGGATAAGAACTTCAAATCTGCTGATGCTGCAGGTTCAAAGGGGGAGCAACTACGGCCTGCAGAATCAAGGTAAGGTCCCAAGGAAGAACAGGGTTCTTAACTGAAGGACGTAAAGGAAAGATGCCTTTAAGAAAAACCTTACACAATCTAGAAGAGGCCAGGGGATTCCTGTTTTCGCTGACATGGAAATTTGAAATAGCTGTCAGTTGCACTTTCACAGTGGAAGAACTGGCCCCTTGCTGAAAAATGCTAGCTAAGAAATCCAGTACCGCAGAGACAGGAGAGCCGTAAAAGGATCCAGCTTTCTCTGAGAAGCCCAAATAGAAAATCGTTTGCATTTACTATGATAAATCTTCCTAGTGGAGGACTTATGAGCCACCACTATAATAGTTTTCACTGAAGACGAAAGACCAGGAGTCCTGGCAATCAAGGGAACTGGAGCAACCAAGCTGTCAGCTTGAGGCTGTCCAAGCTGGGCGGACAGGCACCCGAAGGATGATAAATGAGATCTGGGCAGGGATCTAGAATACAAGGAGGAGCTAGAACATGAGACCAGAGTAAGGGGAACCAAACCTGACAAGGCCAGAAAGGGGCAATGAGGATCACCTTGCACCCCAGTCGGCAAGCCTTCTGAAGTAACTTTGGAATGAGTGGTAATGGGGGATAAGCGTACAGTAGCCCGGGAGGTCAAGCATGGACTAGAGCGTCTCTGGGGGGGGGGTCCCCTGGTGAGGGAATCAAAGCGAAGAACTTGCTGCACTTCACATTTGAAGGAGATGTGAAGAGATCACAGCAAGGCTGTCTCCACGCAAGGAAGATCTCCTCCGCTATCGACTGTTTCAGAGACCACTCATATGGCATTAGAATAGCCCGACTCAATCTGTCTGCTAAAATGTTGGAGCGTCCCAGGATGTGCCTTGCAATCAGAACCCGACTGGTGGAGATCGCCCACTTCCAAACTCTCATGGTCTTGTGACACAGAAGGTAAGATCTGGTTCCTCCTTGTTTGTTGATGTACCAGACAACCGACATGTTGTCTGACTGAATTGCAATAGTCCCCAGAGGAAGAACAGTGTGGAAGGCCTGCAACGCTAAAAGCACTGCTCTCATCTCCAGAACACTGATGTGCAATCTGGTCTCTATCTGGGACCACATGCCTTGGACCATCCTCCCCAAATAATGCTCCCCCCACCTGAGCTGGGAGGTGTCCGTGGTCACTGTGGCTTGGGCTGTGGATGGAATAAATGGGCATCCCTCTGCAATCTCTGGAGACTGGACCCACCAGAGACGTGACGCCCTGCAAGCTTTGCTGATTTGAATTGGGTATTCCATGGGAAGATCTAGCCAAGACCACTCTACGGCTAGAGTCCACTGTAGAACACGCATGTGAAGACGCGCACAGGGGAGGATAGAAATTGCTGCAGCCATAGAGTCCAGGGCTCTGAGAACATCCGCCACCTTCTGTAACCTGGGGCCAAGTATTATTGATACATGAGCCCTTAGATTCTGGACCCTGTCTGGAGTTAGAAAGACTTTCAGTTAAAAGGTGCCCAGCCATGCCCCGATAAAGTCCAAGATCTGTACTGGATTCAAGAGGGACTTGGGAACATTGACCGTAATCCCTAACAGGTCTGTAAGATGAAGGAAGGAGTCTCTGGCTTGGCAAAGAAGACATTTGGTGGAAGCAGCGAGGAGCCAGTTGTCTAGGTAAGGGAATACCCAAATCCCCTGAAGCCTCAGGTGAGCCGCTACGACTGCCATTACCATGGTAAACACCCTGGAGGCTGTGATGAGACCGAAGGGTAGGGCTCGGAACTGGAAATGACTGGCTCCCAGCCGGAAGTGAAGGAATCTCCTGGAGCTTCTGTGAATCTTGATATGGCAGTAAGCGTCCTGGAGGTCTATCGAGCATATCCAGTCGCATTCTCGAAGATAAGGTAGAATGGACTGTAGGGTGACCATCCGGAATTTCTGTTTGGCAACAGCCAGGTTTAAGGTTGACAGGTCCAGAATGGGTCTGAGGTCCCCTGTCTTTTCTGGCACTAAAAAGAACCCGGAGTAAATTCCTGACCTGGACTGATCGGGGGGGGACAGGTTCGATGGCTCGTTTTAGAAGCAGCTTGGAAACCTCCAGTGCTGCCATCTCCCTTTGAGTAGGTGGAACATCTGGGAGGTTATTTGATTGGATAGGAGGGGGAACAAATGGGATGGTGTAACCTCTGGATATTATTTGAAGCACCCAGCGATCTGCAGTTATGGACTCCCATGCCGTTGGGTACAATGATCATTTTCCCCCAACTGCCTCCAGAGTAGGACAGCTGGACAACCCCTCAGGGCTGCTGTGCGGGCCTGTCCGAGAAGGGGTCCCTAGACCCAAAGTTCCTTGGACCCCCTCTGCCTCTGAGATGGCGTCTGTCATGTCCCCCTCTGCCTCTAGGGGACGAGTTGTCCTGAGAGTCCCAGGAAAACTGTGACTTCCGGAACCACATCTTCTTTTGCCCTCTCTGACTCCTGGAAAAGAATCTTTGAGGACTGGAGAAGCGGATTCCGATGGCAGACAAAATCTTCCCGTCTTTTTCACTCTGGACAAGGGTGTCACGTACTGTCTTCCCAAAAAGAGAAGAACCATCAAAGGGAGCATTCGTAAAAGACACCTTGAAGGGGTCTGCAAACTGACACAGTCTGAGCCAAGCGTGTTGCCTCATAGCTACGCCGGTCCCAGCCGCCCTAGCTGCTCCTTCCATAGCATGAGAAAGGAGGCACATGGACGTGTTTGATACTGATTTCAGAGTCAACATTTTCGCAGAGAACAGATGCTTGTCCTCCTGCGACAAAGACTCTGGGGGCGACTCAGCTAATTCTGTTACTAGATCTCGTTGCAGTCATATAATGTGTGCTAAGTAGTTCAGCGCTTGGATGGAAAATGTCGCTGAAGAATACACTCGCTTTCCAAATCGATCCACCATCCTGGACTCCTTATCCGGAGGGTGGACCAAGGAACTTTCTTGAGCCAATTCCCTCTTGGTGGCTGCTGCAACCACCATAGCATCCACAGGGGATCCCTTATACCATGCCTGTCTGTCCGATGGGTAGAGATAGAATTTTGTCCAGGTGCTTAGGTATCGGCTCTGTGGTGTCAGGCTCCTTCCATGCCCACGTGGTGATAAGATCCACTAAAGGATCTACCGGTGGGGACACCCAGGACGTAGATGGGTCCATGCCAAAAGCCTCCAGGAACACTGATTCATCTGTAGGAGGTATTGGGGCTGACCGACCTCCCCTCTGGTGGAGGATCTCCATGATGTCTCCAAAGGAGACATCCTTGGGAGGTGACCTGGGGGAACCTTCTCCTTCATCTAAATCAGTGTCTTCTGTAAGGGACTCAGGGGAGTCCAGGTGCTTCCTTTTGTACATGTGGTTACAATGAACGTCTTCACTGGGACTCTCTTTAGAGGGCTCGTGAGCCACGAGGAGTTCCTCCAGGGGAACCGCCTGGGGCTCCTCTAGCACGGGCTGTCTCTGAGACAAGCTGAAGGGAGTCGTAACCGAATCTGAGGGAGTCTGGGCGTAATCCAATTAAACAGGCTGCGGTCTCGATCTTGGGAGAGAACCCTCTCCACCATGTCGAACGCAGATGGAGAGTCTGCCGTGAGGATCGGGGCTGAGGCTAGGATAGTCAGAGCTCCAAAGGAACGGCTCAGATCTGACAAGGTCGGAGCCGAAGACACATCCATCCCCTTGGGTCTGACTCCCCATCCTCGGCCCCGAGAGTTGCTCAGATCCAAGCTGGTCAGATCCGAGGAACTCAAGGTAATCACCTGAGTCGAGATTGAAGGAACCATCGGCACCGAATCCCCAGCTCCAATGATCCTCGGATCCATAAACACCAAAACTGCAGGCCAGATCGGGGAAGGAGAAATCAGATGAAAGAATGGCATGGAGGTCCCCCCTCCAGAGGGGGAGGGGCCTGGCAAGACTCCCATCTGGATTTGGGTCTGAATAAATCTCATCATCCTGTCCATATCCATTTCAGAAAGACTCCGAGTTGAGCACGAGGAAGTGACTGACTCAGATCTGGCTGGTTGGTGGGAGGATCTGGAGGAAGGCCTCGGCTCCGTTGGCTCCGGGGAGAATCTGGGGGAGTGGAGCTGAGGAGACACAGGTCTCAAGACCTTGGAAGGCAGGCTAGGGAAGGACTCCCAATCTGGAGACCGTTCATGGGGCCTATCCCCTTTCTTCTCTCTGTCTCTCCCTCTGTCTGCATCCTTATGTTTCTTGTCTCTCCCTTTGGCATCCCCTTCAGCAGGTCTAGCAGGAGGGTGAGTCCCAGCCTGAGGGGGTGGTTGGGTGGGAGTTGTAGAAGCCGAGGCTGAAGTATCCAAAGTGGAAGCTGGAGGCACGCCTTTTGCCACCAGTTTGGCCTTTCTATCTTTCAGGGCCCTCGGGTTAAACCCTGCACAAACACTGCATTGGGCGGATAAATGAGCTACGCCTAGACAAACAACACACAGAGTGTGACCATCCACTGGTGAAAGCTTATGGCCACACTCTGTGCATTTTTTAAAAGTCGGTTTTGGCTGTTCATTCATTTCACCACAATAGCAGTCACACCAAGCAAACCCAACACACTACTGACCACCACGCACACGCTATAGGGAAGGGAAGGGCCTACACAACAACTACCTCACAAAACTATAAATTATAAACTTTTTTTTTGTAACAACCAACAAACAAGCGTTAAGGGGAGGAAAAAGTAACTAACTGAGAAACTCTCTCAACACAAAAAAAAACCCAAAAAGCACTTACAATAACCCTAAGGCTCTGAGCTATGGAGATCACAATGCTGATGCACGAAGCAGCAAACGAGATCTGAGGGAAGGTAGGAGATGGTGGTGTGTTATGGGTAAGGGGGAGGAGCTTGGAGCTCAGAGCAGATGTTTGTAAAGTTGCCGGCTCTGATCCGATATGGATCCGAATACCCCACAGGTTGCAGATAAAATGAAGTTAACTACTTCAGATCACATTTTTACTACTAAGAATTTATGGAGAGACAATATATTTTTCTATAGTAGGTTTGTTGATGACATGTTTTTTCTCTGGAAAGGTGATGCAATGGAACTTCGACAGTTTGTCTCATACTTGGAAAGTACCACCAGTTTTTTACGCTTTACCTTGAATTATTCAGATAATAAGATGGAGTTTCTGGATGTTCAGATTTTTATAGATGAGAATGGTCAAATGGGGACTACATTATATAGGAAATTATCTGGAAGAACACATTGCTTAGTTTTGACAGCATGCATCCACGACATACGTTCTCCAATATAGTAACAGGACAAGTATTGAGAACATCCAGACTAATGACTGATGATTCAAAACTTCACAGTCAGTTAGAGTTGTTATCTGATAAGTTTAAACAATGTGGTTATAATAAACAGTAAGTGACATTGTATGTGATGTTAAAAAGATGATGAGAATAAAAGGTAAAGCATGGTTTAGTAATAAAAGGCATGGCACTGGAAAAAGTGAGCAATGAAAGCAAGGAGCTGAATGTTAGAGTGCCAATGAAATTCAACAGTGACATAATAGGCATTTGAAATATTGTGAGAAACACCTGGAAAATCTTAGCCAACAATGATGAGCTTAGATCGATAGTGGGCAACTTTCCTAGGTTTTTGTGTTTTGGGATGGTGCAGTGGTGCAGCGGTAGCATTGTCACCTCACAGCAAGAGGTTCTCCGGTTCGATTCTCAGCTGGGGTGCCTTCTGTGCGGAGTCTGCATGTCCTTCCTGCATTTGTGTGGGTTTCCTCCGGGTGCTCCTGTTTCCTCCCACGTTACAAAGACATGCGTCTGGAGAGTTTTTCCCTGGGCCTCCACTGAAAATTGGCTTTATTCCAAGTCAGACTTTTCTGGTTAACAAACATTAAATAAATAAATAAATAGAATAAAAATCTCAAGCAACGTCTGCACAAAACAACTACTAACCTCTATACAAAGTTGCCTGTCAGTGAAAGGATCAGGACTTATTGTTGTCAGCGATATAAGGCTTGCAAAGAAATATCCAAAAGTAACATGTTTATACACCCGATTTCAGGGGTGAGATACCAACCTAAACTTTATGCTGACTGTTGCTCTTGTAATGTGATATATCTTGCCAAATGTAGATCTTTTACTTTGTTTTATGTAGGTAAAATGAATAGAAGATTAAAGACTGCATACTGCAGCACCTAAGTGATATCAGACTTGGTAAAAATACCAGTGCTATATATCAACACAAGTTAAGCAAACTTGAGCACAATTTTACTTTTATGGTATTGCAATTATGTGAATCAAGTAAAAGAGGGGGTGATATACACAATCGAACAGAAGTGGCGGAAGCCTGTTGGATATCAGATTTACAAGCTGATAAACCCCCGAGTTTGAATGAATATCTTCCCTTAAAACCCATTTTGAGAGAACGTAAGCGCAGACATTGAAATGGTTAATTTACTACAAGCAAGACCACTGACAAAGAGGAAAGAGGTGTGGTGCAGTTACGAATCTGTGACTGGTCAAGTGTTATTTTAAAGTAGTCAAACATACTTTGTTCATTGATCTGATGAAGGAATTGCCTGAAAGGGCTTATCTTTTATGTTTTACAATTACATTTATGGTTTTTGCTGTCTTGGTTCTTGTTGGATTTTTGCTGTTTACATGTGTGACTTGTTTAAACCAAGGTGAACGTTTACCCTTTGTTTACTGGGTTTTCTCTATTTACTGTGTGACTTGAGCAAGTCACTTAACTAGAAAATGCTTTGAGATAAGTGGGGAAATTGGGCTAGGCTATTCAATGGCCTTCTGGTCTGCTCACCTAGTAACTACCTATGAACTTATTTGTAAAGTAGCCTCTACTAGGCTGAAATAAATGGCTTATCCTCTCAGCCAGTATACTAAGAGATACAATGCAATGTTGTCCTCTTTCTTCATTTCTATTTAACTAATTGCTAGAGCCTCTTTTCTACTGTAACAACAGCCCACTACTGCTAATTAGTGGCATTCAGTATAATGGGTATTAGCAAGAAGGTCTCTAGTTTAATTCTCAGTTGGGGTGCCTTCTGGGTGCAATCCGCATGTTCTCCTTTCATATGCATGAGTTTTCTCCCGGTGTTCCAGTTTCATTCTACATCCCAAAGACATGTGACATTCTCCAAATTGTGTTTATGTGCATGCATTTATTATTCTGAGATACATCAGAACCCACTCCAAAATGGGTTTCAATGTTTAATGTGTACTAGTTGCTGGGGAAAACTCCAGCATCCACACAATCCTGTAACAGGAAAAAGTGGATTGTCAGGAAATGAATGAATGGATGGATGGATGGGATAACTCACCCCCTTCAAGCTAAATCACACTTCACAACCTTCTCAAACCTCCTACTCCACTCCTTTCTTTTGTTTTTCCCACTACCTTACCTTATCCACTTCATCTCTGCAAACCTTTCCTCTACCTCTCTTTCCTCCCTACTCACCTAAGCTACCTGAAGTCACCCTACCCTGCACTCTTCTTATAATCTCCTTTTCTTTCCATCCTTCTTCCTTCTATAACCATAATATGAACGCCATCTCTCATACTAAGACATCACTCAATTTCCCCTTACTGTCTCTAATCATGCAATCTCTAATATCTCTTTAAATATCTTATTAGAATGGTTTCAGGTCTCATTTATCACATACTAATCTATGTAACAAATAATATGACTAATGATTTTTCTGCACATATTTTCTCCAACTCATGTTATTGTTTTTAATTGCACTCTACTATGAAACATATGTTCTATGTTTTTCTCATTACATTTTTTCACTCTTATGTTTTGTAGTTTAACATGATACATTGTGATATAAGTATCTGTACTTGATGATTTGTAGTGTAACATGATACTTTATGATTTAAAATATCTGCACTTGATTTCTGAAAGACTGTGATTGTGGAGCTTTTCCCTCTGGGCTTTCATTGAAAATGGTCACTTTCTGGCCCAGTTGGACTTTCACAGTAAACAAATGTCAAATAAATACATAATAAATAAATAAACAAAAAGCAAAATCACAGCATTCACAGATGACATCATGCTTTATTTAGAAAACCTTTTACATCATTGCAGCCATTGTTCATTGACATTAAGGAATACAGTCAGGTCTCCAACTCCAAACTTAATGTAGAAAAATCAGTACATGTATCCCCCCAGGGAATAATGCACCTTTTATAAAAACTTACCTGGGTAGGGCTGATCATATGTTTGGATTGCTGAAGTCACTGTTCCATCACTTGGTTTGCTGCACTGCGGGGTGCCCTGCTACCTGTGCCAAAATATTGACCGTGTCCCTTTGTTAAATAATAATATATTATATAATGACCCCTTATTAATATTCCAAAACGTGCACGCTGATTGGCCAGCATGCCTGTTGTAAATCCCACAATATGCCAATGGAAAAAGGTCCTGTCGTCCAGACTTTTTTCCATTGGTATAAAGTGCTCAAAACATTTTTTTAACAAATAAAAAAAAAGAAAACAATGGAGCAACAGATACTTTCTTTTCTCTGTTGCTTCTGTTTCAAAGCATTGATGTACTGGGTATGCATGGGGTGCAAGTCCCATACGCATGCACAGTACATAAAAACAAGGGAGCAGTGTACCACAACCAGCGGAAGAACAGTAATCCGCCGTTATACAAAGATGTTATTTAAGAAAGGTATTTTTTTTCTTAAATAATGTCATTGTATAATATCAATAACCGACTCAGTGGTTGTGGTATATTGAAATTTCCCATGGTTGGCTTTATTTAATCACTTGGGCTTCATCCTCATGATTAAACCACACCAACCGTGGGTAAATCTTCAATATACCACACCACGTCATTGGTTATTGCTTAAATATAACATAATATTTAGAAAACAGTTACAGCAGGGACTGCAGTTCCCAGCACCGTAGGCAGTGGCACCTGAGAAAGGCAAGGAGTCAGAGAAGTAGCCAGCAGCAGGGAACAACCATGCCAAACAGAGGGAGGCACAATATGCCACAGCACTAGCTAAGAAGCAGTGAATTACAGGTACTGTTACTACATAATTTATATATGAGCTCAGAAGATACAAATAATAACAAGGATTCATAGAAACAAACCAGACTGCCATTTACACATGAACTGTCTCTGCCAGCAGTTGCATTGGCTGTTTCACAACCATGGCTAGAAGTCAGTGTGCTACCTAAACATGAATGGTGTCTGCTGAACAAGGTGTCAGCATGACCATGTTCAAGGCCATGACTGCATGGATGGCCTCTCCTGGATGTAGGCATATCCACAACTGATGTATCACTGCAAGTGCTACTACTGTGGGAGCGGGATTTGGTACATCCATGGCCATTTCGGATAAAATCTGTGGAAGTACCATATGACTGGCCTTGTGGATGTTGCCCCCTCTCCCAACAGATGACCCACAGCAGACATTGCATAGTCCATGGTGTCATTCATCCTGTCTAAGGAGTTTCACACATGGTTCATTTGGTTTTGTACAAAAGCATGTACAGCCTGCAGTAGTCTCAGAACCTCTTCCGAGGCCCTGGTGGAACTCGCTTGTGCCTGCACATGGCTCTGCACATATGTTGGGTAGTAATTACTAACACACCAACCTCACGGACAGGGCAGTATCCATACCTCCTGTGAATACCTCTGCTGATCTCACTTTGTGGTACCTCCTGCCCACAACAGCTAGGGAGAGATATGGACATGCCTGCATCTGGGGCCACCACACTACCCTGATCAACAGTGTCTCAATCAACCTATCCACTCTCAGATGGGGCTGCAGGGGGGCTGAAGAGCTTTCATGTCAATTGACACAGGGAAGCTGAGTCCTGAGAGGACAACAACAAATAAGTGATGACACCCTAGCATAAAAAGCACATCAAAAACAAGGGAGGTGGAAACAGGAAGGGAGTAGCTACTATGTTCTTCATAATGATCAATGCTGCAGTAGCCTAAGCTATATGTGGCATGGGTATGAGTATGAAGACAGACTGTGTCTATTGAGTGTGAAAGGGATGTGGGAGGCATACATCCTGTGTCTGACATACCCCTACAGCCCGAGTTTTGTGCTTAGTCATCCCTGACATCATCATCAAAGGCTAAGGTTGCTAGCATCAGACAGAGGTAGTTCCACAGTGCTGGTGCCAAACAAGGCTTCACCTGTGAATACACCACAAAAAGAGAAAAAAATACCTAGTATAGGTATGCTCAAACACCGCAACTATACATGCAAGTGCTTTAATTACAGTTACTAATAAAGATAACCACTACATGGAAGGCCATACCTTGTGCAGGTGGTTGGTGCAGCTAGATGCCAAATGTACCTATATGCAAATGGTGAGATAGGTATTATATCCATTCATGTGATTAACAAATGCAAATGGGAGACTTAGTAAAGGTAAAATGACATGCCTGGGGCATCACTAGTTGAAATCCTGTGGGGCCTCTCCATCTCTTCCCCAGTATTCAGCACTGCAATGTGAAACTCTAAGGAGATGTCAGTGACCCTGAGTGATGCCAAGAACTCCTCCATCACAGTAAATGGTGGTACAGTAGACGTCCAAACATCTGTTGCCCTTCCACTCCCATGCCATGGTCTCAGCTTTGATGATGGCCCTATGTATCAAAGCATCGGCTCTATGTCAGACTGTTTCATAATTATGGCCACAGCTATCGACAGCATTCACATTATCAACTACCTGGTTTGAGACAAGGTCACAAAAGGACATATCTGAAACTTGCATTGCAATAAGCTATCCAACATGGAGACAGAGGGCCTGTACTATCACTTCATTCTCAGAATCTGAAAAATGAAGCTTGTGTGAGGATGTGTCCTCAGTAGCCTTCATCTTTGGTATATCCTTTACGGAATAAAAAATGGATATCAAAAGCAGGTCACTACACTTGTAATACACAAAATGTAACAATTATGAAATATATACCAATACACCCCCATGTAATGGCTTACTAGATCTTAACAGAAACACAGCTTTAGCCTAAAAAATATCACCAATAGTCTAAAGTCCAAATGCACTTGTCCAACCCCCCAAAGAAAAATAAAGTACAGTTGCGTAAGTAAACTTACTATAACAGTAGATTTTTAATGATCATTGCTGCAGTAGCATAAGCTATATTGTTTATATTCTGCATAGGCCAACTTCCAAAGCTTCTGGGCACCTTCCACACATTCAAAAGCACTAGTCAGCTTGAGCAGAGCTGATCAAAATTATATGTTTGAGTGTGAAGCCCTTCAGAGCTTTCATGCCAACTGACACAGGGAAGCTGAGCCCTGAGAGGACAACAACAAATAAATGGTGACACCTTGGCATAAAAAGCACACCAAATACAAGGGGGAGGGTGGAAAGAGGAAGGGAGTGGCTAGTATGCTCTTCCTATTGATCAATGTTGCAGTAGCCTAAGCTATATGGGTAGATTAACACAGCTTAGAACAATTGTAAGGTAGAAGGAGAAGGCTACAGGAGCCCCTGGGGAATGGTCCTAGCAAAGCCGGTTAGCATTTTGGGGGGCCCCAGCAAATGTAAAGTTGGGGTCCCCCAAGGCACTTCCAGTTTAAGTATCACCCTGTCACTGCCAACCCTTCCAAGCAACCTTTTAGTTCATCCTGCAAAGTTTTGGGTGTAGCATGCACGGACTGGTCTGTAGCTACAATGCAGTTACATTAGAATGGACCTGTGTACTACACTATGTTGGCCCAACTCACAAAGGGACCTTCACAGTTACTGACATTTAGTTGCACCAATGATGCATTACAACAACTCTGTGTACAGGTCTGAACTTAATGGTGCCCTAGGCAAGGCCTACTGTTTCAGCCCCCCCCCCAACACACACACACCCTCCAGTCCTCTCCTTTGTTTTTTCCCATCTTTGTCTCCCCATACCATACACGCTACTTTTTTCTTCCTTTTATCACATTTTGCCTTACTCATCAGCTTTTTCAAGAAGCCATGACTTTCTATATATTCTGAAGTGCATTTTAAACTTTAATGTTTACACAACCTTTTCATCCAATGATGGTTTGAACAGAAATTATGATTAAGGAAATACATTTTGTATTGCTGTTCAGTTTTCATTTTCCTTGCATCCTTTAAACATACCTTTCCTGACCAACAGAGCACAGTAATAACCATTTAGGAAATAACTAAATTAAGCCAGTGCCCCCAGAAGTCATAGGGTTTTTAGTTGCTCTGGGATGTATTTCAGGGCATTTTCTCAACCTTTTAATCCAGTGGTGGCCTAAACAAAAATCATGAGTATGAAAAGAATTTCAGTCTTATTTTTTCTTACAAGGAAGACAGAAGTTGTGCCCAAGGCTTAATACTCAAAACTGACAAAACAGTAGTTTTACAATATAGTAACAAGCCTATTCTTATGAGGATACACAACACAGGTCCTATATGGGGAATACTGCTTGCCTCCCTAACCCTGCAAAAAAGACAGACTCTGCCTGTGCATCCTTCTGGTGATGGATTAGGATAAAAGTAGCGGTTCAAATTATCACAGTCATGCATTTCAAGTGACTGCTGACATACATATACATGACATACCTCCTCACCCCTAAGGTAGCCACTTGTACACATGCCTGATGTGTGATTGTGAAGAAAGTGAAAAAAAATAATGATTACAGTAGTGTACTTTATGTTGTTGCTCACAAACAGTACACTGCCCTTACACAAGCTATGGCAACCTTCTTTATACACCTCTTAGGTCTGTGAGAAAAGTAAAAGAAACAATGACCACATTGTCCCCAGCCCAAACACAAGCTATAATGACCACCTGTGCACACCTCTAAGGTTTGAATGTGATGAAAACTAAAGTAGTAATCACAATATAATCCCCAGACACCTCCTCCCACACATCACCTACAGCAGCTAACCACACAGATTTTTTTGCAGAATGTCCAGATTTTTACCTCATATTTTGGGTCTGTTTCTCACAAAATTGTGGTTTTCTGACAAATCACTGGCAAATCATTTAGGGTTGAAGTCAGAAATTAATGACAGACATTTGAGATTCAGACTTCATACCACTCAAAAAATCCATGCTAATACAAAACCTTTTGTTCTATCAATTTTCTAAGTTTGTAAGAGCAATATTTAAAAAGTGTCCCTATTTTTGGTCCCCCCCCCATTATTGATGGCTTTGTTCAGATTTCTTGCTCTACGAAGTTGAGAGGCATGAGTTCAAGATATTCTTAGTCTTCAGGTCCTCGCAAAGCACTTTCTTGTACAAAAAAAAGACAACTTACTTTCCTTGTCTGCTGCAGCCAATCAGGTCTCTTGAATTTGTTTCACTGAAGCGGACCTGACTGAGTGCAGCTTTCAGGCAAGTAAAAAAAAAAAAAAAAAAAAAGGAAAAAAGTCTGAGATTATGCCAAGTAGTGACGTCACATCACACAGTTGTGCGGATGTCCACAAGGTTCCAAAATGAACTGAGGAGCTGAAGAAACCCATGACTGCTGCATGGGGGCCCTCGTCCACATTGGGGGCTCCCTGCAGCCACGGATTCAGTGGGTGCTTAACACCAGCTATGCCTGGCCTACAGCTGGAGAAGGAATCTTTTTTGTAGTGATTTGTATGTACAGAGAACCAAGCTACTGCTTCTAAAATACTTCTAGAGTCCATCCCTTTTCAAAAAGCCATAGATGAAGCCAAGGCCCTGGTACAATGTGCCTTGACCCTGGTTGGAATAGTTTTGTTGTGGTGGGATTAAGAAAAGGTAATGGTCTGACACAACTATTTGGAAATAGTCTGCTTTGACACAGGTTGTTCCTTCTACTTACCTTCAGAAGAAGTGAAAAACTGACTGGAAATTCTTAAAGGTTCTGTTCTGTCAAGATAATACCCGACTTTTGTGGACATCCTTTATCCCTCATCTTGCTGTTCAGGAAAGAACACAGGGAGATGGATATTAGGCTTAAAGTAAACTTAGATATTACTTTAGGCATAAAAGAAGGATTAGTTTTCAAGGAAACCCTGTCTCTGTGAAAAATTAGATAAGGTTAACTCACTACAAGAGTTTGCAACTCAGATACTCTTCTTGCAGTGGTCAAAGCAATCAGCAAAACTGTTTTCCAAGTTGAGAACCTCAAGTCAATCAGATGAGATGATTCAAATGGAGTAAGTGTTAGCATCACTAACATAAAATTAAAATCCCAAGGAGAGCCACCAATTTTCTTGGAGGTGTCTTATGCAAAACCCCATTTAAAAACATTTTGACACAGTAATACCATAAAAGAAGGATCCAAGGGCAGACATGCTAAAATGTCAGACCAATGAACCTTGATAGAAGAGTAAGACAGGCCATAAGAAAGTAACTCACACAAATATTGTAAAACCTAAGAAACATTAGCCCTGAATGGGGATTGGTTATGTTGCTGGCAGAAACTAGAAAATCTTTCCATTTTCTAATAAATGAGTTTCTAGTAGCAGGCTTTCTTCCCTCCTTTAATACATGCTGCACATCCTCAGTAAACATATACTAAAAGGTATTAAGACCCTATCATCCAGGCAGTCAAGTGAAGTTGTTTGGGTTCAAGACGCAGCAAATACCTCTGTTCTTGTGTGAGTAGCTCCAGTCTGTAAGGAAGCTTCTGTTATTATCCACTTCCAAAAGAAAGGATAACCACTGTTGTGTGGGTCAGAATGGAGTCACCACAAAGATCTTGGGAGACTCCTTCTGAATCTTCAGAAGTACCCTGGATATAACTGGAAAGGGTGAAGAGCATAAAGGAACATTCCTGTCCAAGGAAAAGAAAAGAAATGAAAAGGCATCTGTCTTCCAGGCCTTCTTGAATGGAGTCCTGGAGCAAAATTTTGCCATCTGGACGGTGCAGAGATAGCATTGCCACCTCACAGCAAGAGGTTCTCCAGTTTGATTCTCGGCTGGGGTGCCTTCTCTGCATGTCCTCCCTGCATTTATGTGGGTTTCCTCCGGGTGCTCCGGTTTCCTCCCAAGTTATAAAGACATGCATCTGGAGCATTTCTCCCTGGGCCTCCACTGAAAATTGGTTTAGTTCCAAGTCGGACTTTCCTGGTAAACAAATGTTAAATAAATAAATAAATAAATCTGATTGTTTAGTGAGGATGCAAAATCTTTTTGAGGAACGCCCCACACATGGATCAAATCTTGGAAGACCGCCTGATCTACTTTCCATTTGTGAGGGTTTACCTTTATCCTGCTCAGCTTGTCTGATACATAGTTTTGCTCTGACAGAATGTAGGAAGGCTATAGAGTGAGGCTGTATTGTAAAGCTATATCTCTTGCTAACATGGCTAGTCTGCATAAGGGTTAAGACCTGGGTCCCCCTTGCCTGTTTATGTAGCACATCACTGTGGTATTATGAGTAACAACTTGAAATGGTCCTGAGAACCAAAGGTAATTCAAAGTGTTGAGTGCCTTGGTAAGGGCAAGCATCTCTTTTACATTTATGTGCTTGTGCCTGCTTTGTTATTCCAGATATATTACACATTTCCCCCTTGACAGTGCTCCTCAAGCAAAGTCAAAGGCATTTTTGGTGACTGACTGCTTTGGAAAAGGAGAGAACTGGATTCAGGGATATTTGATATCTCCACCATGTGATCGCTCTTCTCACAAATCTCAGGAATTGAATCTGAAAAGATATTGGGTGTTGGTGGTGGGACCAAATAGACTGCAGATACCACTGTGTCTTTCTCTTGTGAAGTTTTGTCAGAGGTATCATTAGAATCACAAATGCCACAAGACTCAGAATCCTGAGATATTCCTTCTCAGTAACCACAGATTGAGTGGAAAACCACTAGTAAAAGATCTAAATACAGAGATATTTTCCTGTAGAAGAAAGCTCTTTGTACTGATGTGTCTAGCTGACACCATGGGAACACAATCCTGTGTGAAGGAGTCAAAAAGACTTCTGAATGTTCTCTTGGAATCCCAGTCTGCATATGAGATCTCTCACCCAAGTCAGAGATTCTTGACACTTTGAAAAAGACTCTGCAAAGATAAGCAAGTCATCTAAATATGGAAAAATGTTGTTACCCTGTAGCCTGCAATGTGCTATAACGGGAGCGGGTCCCCTTCACATGGTCGACTTTGCAGAAAGTCGACTTTCATATGGCCGAGACCATATGATCGACTTTTGAAAAGCCAACCATGGAGAACCGCTATCTCCGTACAGTGCAGAATGGGAAAATTTCACTCTTCCGCACTGTAGTGCGATCTCGGAGTTGGTATATTAAAGTTATGGGGGGGACATAGCCCCCCCCCGCTAACAGTTTAAGGTAAGTGTTTGTTGTGTTATATGTGTTTATTTTACATGGTCGGCTTTCCAAAAATCGATCATATGGTCTCGGCCATATGAAAGTCGACTTTCTGAAAAGTCGACCATGTAAAGTAGACCCAACTGGAGCTAGGCACTTTGTGAACACTCTTGGAACAGTGGATTGCTCAATGGGTAATGCAGATAACTGATAATGTGATCCAGAAACCTAAAATTTTAAGAAATGTATTAAATCTGGATGGATAGGAATGTGATGATAAGCATATTTTAAATTTAAGGTTACCAAAAAAAACTCAAATGTGGAAGAAGAAGTAAAATATTGTGTAGTGAAAGCGTTTTGAACTTGAGGACTATCACAAACTAGTTTAAGATAGAAATAGTCAGACCTAGTCTCCAGGCATTTTCTTTTTTTGGCACCAGAAACACTCCTGAATAAAAAACTCTTCACACTGAGGATTCTACTGCCCCCAGAGAATGTATGTGCTGTCAGACAGGAGAACGCACATGGGGTTTGGTGTGGTGGATGTGGAATCATTCCCTGGAAAAGAGGGATTTCTTCCCATTGCCATTTGTACTCCTGCTGAATTAGTCTCAGAACCGATTTGTCTGAAACAATCTATTTCCAAAAAGGGAAATGGAGATTCAAAATACTGGAAGGGATAAGGAACTGCCAGGGTGGGAGTGGAGGACATAATCCCTTACCTAGTCATTCTGAATTATTTGACTGTCCTTTTTTTTGGGGGGGGGGGTCCTACTTTCTTTTTGGAACCTCCCTGCCATTGTTTTTAAAACACTTGTTTAACATCATTTTGCTGAGACAGCTTGTTTTGTTTCTTGCCAAAGCTGGACAAGGCAGCAGAAAAACCTGGAAAATTAAAAGGAGAGCTGAAAAATCTGACAGATTTTCTGTATCAGCTTACCACACTCATCACATTTTTTATAACATCTACATCAGAGGGACCAAAAAGTAAATGTGCATAAAAAGGCAAATTTGAAATCCTCTGGGAGGTTTTGAGATCAGAGTCAGGCAAACCTCCATAACACAATACCAATGGCAGCAACACTAAATGTAGGGGTCTACTTCACGTTGTCGTAAGCTGACAATATCGAGTCTGATATTGTCGGCACGACATTATCGAAAGTGAAGAACATCCTGCAAGTAAACGGAAATCTCTGTAAGGGGAGATTTCCATTTACCTCAATGTAGTGTGGTCTTGGAGTTGGTATATTTAAGTGGGGGGGTGGGCACAGCCCCCCCATGTGGGGGGTGCAGCGGGGCATGCCCCCTGCCTACGCCATTTAGTTGTTTTTTTTTTAAATTTTTTTTTTACGTTATTCGATGTTTTACTTAATCGATCAAAGTTCGACCTTTATTGATTCGATTAAGTAAACTTTCGATAATGTGATATAGATGCGAACGTGGGCACCTACATAGTCAAAAATACACTTTAAACAATTAGCAGTGACCTAAGATATAGAAGAAATTAATCCACACAAAGCAGATTTTTCCTCACAGGAAGGAACTGCAGATAAAACATTTCTCATACTTTCAAAATTATTTTAACATATGAGCATGACAATTCAAAATTCGGAAAATTAAACCTGCAGAAACATAAACTTTTTTCCCTGAACTTTTCAATTGTTTTACCATCCTTGTCAGAACAGAAAATGCTTGACAGTAGCTGGACTGATTACAGCTATAGCTGCTGGGTCAGGTCTGCAATGAGTGTATAGAACACTGAAAGACTGAGGGACTTAGTACATTCTGTCTGCTTTCTTAGGTGCAGCAGGCTATCAGAGAGACCACAGGCTGTGACAAACACATCCTTCAATGCTGGCAGCACTGGGAGTATGGGAGGAGATTCTGGGAATATTATTTTCTGAGGAACTAAGAAACCTTGGTGTTCTCCCATTGAAAACACTAGCACATTCTGGAAACTTTTTCAGAAAAAGAGAATCCTTGACAGGGAGATTCAGATAACATGCTCTCTCCTCTTAGTCTGAATCAGAATTCCTAGGAGAAAACCCTGTATCTGTCTCATCACTTTCTTCCCCAGATCCAATTTCTTAAATCTATTCAGAAAAAGAGAAATATTTTTTTCTCTTACCAGAAACCACCTGATAAGAAAGGTCAATAGCCTGTACAAGACTCTTAGCCAGACTTAATAAAGTACTCCTGTCTAGTGAAACCTGGAGCAGCAGAAGATATATGTTAAGTTTTCTATTTCTTTTTTTTTACATGAAAATTATGGTAAACAGGATTTTTAATAGCAGCAACAGAGGGATGGGCACAACATTCTGGTTAAGCAGGGGCACCTGCCTGCCGCTGAGAAAAGTGTCTCTCCTCTGCTCACTAAGGGAACGCCAACAGACACGCAGGATGAGGCTAACACCAGTCCACAGTGGTTGTATAGACAACACCAGAGGGATTAAGCTTAAAAAGATGCGTAGTCTGAGGAACCAGCTTTGGCCACAGTAGAGTCACCTGCCTGCAGCTGAGGCAAATTGCTGGCCTGCTGTGGTGGCAAAGGCTTTTAAGTTAACTTTTTCTTTCTGTGACAAGTAGAAGGGCCAAACTTGGGAGGAGTAGTTTGCAACAAGTAACCAAGTACCTTTTAGTTGTAAGAAATACAGATTTTTATAGTATAACAAGAGGAGAAAGGCTGGACAAAATTTAATGTTAATATGCTGTGATCTTGGGCTGCTATGGTTGGGGGTGTGGTGTAAAAGTGCAATAATCACATTATATGCACACACCCCCGTAACTTTAATATACCAACTCCGAGATCGCACTACAGTGCGGAAGAGGGAATTTTTCCCATTCTGCACTGTACGGAGATAGCGGTTCCCCATGGTCGGCTTTTCAAAATTCGATCATATGGTCTCAGCCATATGAAAGTCGACTTTCTGAAAAGTCAACCATATGAAGGGGACCCACTCCAGTTATAGCACATTGTAGGCTACAGCGTAACAACATTTTTCCATATTTAGATAACTTGTTTATCTTTGCAGAGTCTTTTTCAAAGTATCAAGAATCTCTGACTTGGGTGAGAGAGCTCATATGCAGACTGGGATTCCAAGAGAACATTCAGAAGTCTTTTTGACTCCTTCACACAGGATTGTGTTCCCATGGTGTCAACTAGACACATCAGTACAAAGAGCTTTCTTTCACAGGGAAATATCTCTGTATTTAGATCTTTTTCTAGTGGTTTTCCACTCACTCTGTGGTTACTGAGAGGGACTATCTCAGGATTCTGAGTCTTGTGGCATTTGTGATTCTAACATTATATGTAGATTAAGAGATTTTCTCTTATTTTTACAAGGATGAATGTCTATATTAATGCCCTTGGCTTATGCTATAAACAAGTGTTTTGCAAACAAGTAGGTTGAAAAATAAGACAAAATGATGAAAGCCATTAAAATGTTAAGTTTCTTACATCTGCAAAGATATTAGCTTGTTTTTTTTTCATTAGCAAATGTTTAGCAGGTGTCAAGAAGTCTGCAGCTGAAGGCAGCTGTACAGTCTCTTCTGAGTGAAATTTGCAAAGATTCATTGCTGACTACTTTTGTATGGAAACAAACTGCAAGTGCAAGTAACTAATATCAATAGTTCTGAGCATTCTTTGCTGAGAGAAAGACAACATTTAAAGTTACATGGCAAGCAGTTCAGTGAAAAATAAAGTTTGGAATTATGGGACATTAATAAGAGGTAGCCTCCTAGAAGCTATAATACGTTAATGCATTTAACAGAACAGTGTACAATTTAGTTTATTTAAAGATAACCAGTGCACTTTTCCTTAGGGATAAAAGTTAATGTTTTTCACATCTGGGAGGTAAATAGAGAACAAAAAAGAACAGACAGCAAACAGTGTTAAGTGTGAACATGGGCTGCAGCATGCATCTAAGTTTTAGGTTAGGTAATACCTGTGGGTGCAGCTGTTGATTTTTGGCAATTCTTCTCATCTGGAGGGTTACACTTCATTTTTTGAAGATGTGCATAATTTTGTGGGTTTGTTCTAAGTTAACAGGGCATGGAGATGTTCTGAAAATGTATTTAATTTTTTGTTTAGCGGTTTTCATTAAAACAAAAAGTCTTAAAAATGGAGATGAGAAGGAACAACTGTATAAAAGTTCAGCCTGTCAAATATTAGTGTGTGCATGTAAGATGAAAGTTGAAAATATACATTAAAAAAAGTAACGTGTAATGGGTGGGAACAACAGTTTTTTTATCATAATGGCTATAACATCTATATTATCTCAGAATACAAATTGCCTTACAAGTTTGGATGAAAAAGAAAGAGTACTGAATTATTTAAAAAAAAAAGCATAGTGCAAATAGCAATGCTGCAGGGGAAAGATTTGGAAAGAAATTAGCATGTGAATTTGAAAATGAAAGGATTTCAGGATGGATATTCAGCAGAATATCAGGCGGAAAGAAAAAGGAGCGTAATTAAAATTGCCAGAGGGCCTCCAATACTGATAAAAGATTAAAAAAAAAAAAAGAAAACAATAACGGCAGATATGTGGTAGTAAGGGGGCATTGGCAATGGATTACTCAGGCGTGTATTTGTATTATACCAAAATCTGCTGTTACAGAGCTTAACTAAGTTTTGGGAGAAATAATCAGTTATCAGAAGGGAATATTACTTATAGGTGGGGACTGGAACTTGATCTGTAACAGTGAGGATGTATCAGATAGACCTACAAGGGAAATATAACAAAAGAGGGTAGATTTCTGAAGAAAGTTATAAAAATATTTGGTATATAACACGTAAATTTAGTAATAGGAAATGGAGCAGAATTTATTTATTATTCCCCAAGGTACAATCATTTGGGATGACTAGACAGAAATTATATTTTACTGGAACGTGTATTTAATTGAAAGCTTTGACACACATCCAACAACTATGTCAGATCATGCACCTTTAAAAACCAAGATAAAACTGCAGGATAATGAAGTAAAAATAAGACACCTAATTATTAAAAAGAGAGAAATTTAAGAAATGGGTAGTGGAAATTATCTGAAAGTTATAAGGGAAGACAGAAATATCTTCAGAAATTATGGCCAGTGAGTGAGATAAAATGAAAATGCAGTTTAAAAATAGGGTAGAAATAAAAAAGAAAGTGATATGGTAAGAAGTAATAGGAATTACTTAGAGGTTCTGACAAAGATTAAAAGTATTGCACAATAAGAGGAATCTCACAGAACAAGAAGAGGTGCAAACACATAGTGATAAAAAGAAGATAAAAGAATATCTGGATGACATGTATGAATTTAGAAAGATTGGTGTTAACTAACTAGTTTTTGATAAGAACTCCAGAGTACAAAAACTTTTAGCAAAATGGCTTAGGCAACAGAAAGTTGAAAGAGTTGTCACCAAATTTAGGCAGCCTATAACAAGAAAAATAACCAGGGATCTTATAGTGGTATAACAGATATTCCAGAAATTTTATGAAAAAATTGTATAAAGCAGAGAAATAAAGAAAGAGCACAAATGGAAATATTTATGGATATGCCTAGGTTAGAGGCAGATGAAACTCAACAACTAACAGTTAAGATAGGAAGAGATGAGACAAAAGCAGTGATGTATAATCAATCTTTAGGAAAGTCTCCAGGAACTGATGGTATCCCTGGGGAAACTTGGAAGATGGGAGGGAAAAAAGTGATAATGATCTGGAAGATTTTGTTTAACAATACTTTAAAAGGAGGAAAGCTGTGGTGGCTGTATTACCTAAAGATGGTAAAACCCCATCAGAGCCAGCTTCATATAGATTTTAAACCATGACTATAAAGTGCTTATATCAATACAAGCTAAAATAATGGAAAGGGTGTTGCCAGAATTGATAAATATGGATTAATGTGGTTTTGTGGAGGGGAAACAAACATTTGACAACATTAATATAACAAAGATGGTCCAGAGTTAAGAAGAATGTAAAAAATACAGCTGTTGTTAGTATGTCTTGATGCAGAGAAAACACTTGACAGAGTACAGTGGAATTTTATGAGTATGGCAGTGTAAGCATTTGCATTTCCTGATACAATAATAAGATTAATTAAGAGGATATATGAACGATCAAAGGCAAGAATTAAAGTTGAGAGTTCCTCGCTGATAAATTGTGTTTGAACAGAGGAACCAGGCAGGGATGTCCTCTTTCCCCTTTGTTATTTATGTTACATTTAGAGTCATGTGCAAAGAAAATAAGGGACTCAGAAATGCAAGTATATAATTGGTATATTAATCAAGAAAAATTGGCTTCTATTTGCAGATGACATTATTTTGTACTTGATAAGTCTACAAACGGAAATCTCAGTGTTGTGGAACATTCTGAGGCAGTTTCAATTCTTTTCATGATATAAAATTAATGAAAATGAATAAAGGCTATAGTTGTAAATTATGTGCCCACACACAAATTGGTTCCATGAATACCCATATTTATGGAAACACGATAAAATTAAGTATTTAGGAGTATGGATTAAAAATGATTCACTTATGGCAGTTAAATATATGTGGGAAAAGAATAAACAAAAGTTAATACAAAAACTGAGAAACTGGAAGCTCTTGTTTATGGATATGTATAGTAAAATACAAACAGTGAAAATGGTTTTAGTCCCTTTAGTTTTATATATGGGTCAGGCATATTTTTATCAACCAGAGAAGAAGTTGTGTATAATAATTAATAAAGAGTTGAAGGAATTTGTCTGGGAGGGAAAGAGGGCAAAAGCTAAGTGTGATAAACTGATCCTTCTAAATCTGTGATTTCCAATCCGGGGTATGCATAACCCCAGGGGTACACACTTGGTCATATAGGGGTACGTAAACAAATCAGTAATGGTATCTTCCTAGCCTACAGTCTGTGAAAGCAAGACAAATACACTAAATGAGCAGTCTTCTCTCCCAATTTTATTATTTCAAGTTTCTACAATTAGTGAAGTGAAACAAAGCGGCACTTGAAATCCCATAACCATATGACACTGGCCTTTTACCTAGGCACATAAAAAGCCTCTATCATTTTTTCGTGCTGAAGTTAATAGGCAGCCCCAATTATTCCTATTAAGTTTACAACAAGCTTTGTAAAATAAAAGAAATCCCATCCTTACTACACTTAGGCATGGTTTGTACTACTAATTACAACAGTGAATACAGACAGGCATGCATTTTTACCCCCTTTAATTAAATGTAATCAGTTCAAGTCTTTGTAAGTAGGAGAACTGGCACATGTGAAACTTAAAAAAACAGGAATAGTTTTAAAAACAGTTCATCCCAATTCAGCCAGCCATATACAAACACCGTCCTAGAGGTTGACCAACTACACCCAATCATGGTACACCCCGATCTCTTACAATTTCATCACCCAAATCAGGAAGACAAGGATGCCCATAGGCCAAAAGAAGGTACCAATGAAAATTCAATATTGTGAATGTTACTCAGTCATAACAATGCCTGGTTAAGCCTGAAGTTACACATGCTTTTGTATCTTGACTGTGTAAATACAGGAGTCATTACTGTAAACTGTTACAGTGCTCATCTGTCAATGTTTTGACTAAGAAAAATAAACAAACATTGCTCGAGTTAAGACATGAAATCCCTTTGTTTTTTTTTTTCAGAAAGAGTTTTTATTTGAATCTGGCTTGATCCTGAAATAGCTTAATAATTCTGTGTTCTATGTGCAGTTGTGACCTTCAAAACCAGGAAAGTTTTTTTAAGTTATTCAAGGGTGTTCCAAATGTGCCTATAACTAATCTCCAAAAATGTGGAACACTGCATTGTATAATGCAGAACAAAGGGGCAAAAATGTGGAACACTAATAACTTTAACTGGGAAGCTCAATGTGTGGTTAAAGTGAGTTACTTTATAAATAATAGAAACACTCTTTTAATAAATCAATGTAATTCAGTACTACATACCAAGGATATTACTTACATATGTGAGATGGCAAAATAGCATGATCATCCCAACATACATGCACTCTAAAGAATATGAATACAGTATCTCAGAATCATTTTATGTCCATACCCAACTAGGAAATAATCATGCAAATTACCAAGCTTTTCAACCTATAGAAAGAGGTGCCATACATTAAACTGCTTGGTGGCAGACTTAATTTTTGGTGTGAGGAAACCAAGAACGTCTGTGTCAAGTAGGTGCAATTATAGTAGAAAAAATATCTCAAGTATGCAATTAGTGTGATCTGGTCTTTTTTTATGTCAGATGTTACAGATCTCTTTAATGTGGAATTATTCAGATGACTTTTAGTTCTGTAGAGATTGTGCATATTGACTAGTACTGGTGGACTGTAATGACAGACGTCTGAGTGGCCTTTTATGGTTGAAATGTTCTGAAGTTGGCAGTTTTGTCATTATCAGTTCATATTTTTTTTTCAATGCTACTGGAAAAATGTTCAAAAACTATAAATTAAAACATGCTCTAACAAGTGATGCTGTGTTATACAAGGGATATAATTTAATTATTAAGTTATAATTTGATACAATCAGGAAGGTGAATCAAAGAACTTTTGCACGGTCCTAAAAATGTGTGCAAGGGGCCTATGATTTTAAAACAGCTCAAAGGTAAACTTAATTTACTACTGGCGAGATGCATTTTCTTTGAATGTGGATTTCAATGCTGTTTCAGTGGATATGAGTTTCAAAGGCAGAAAAGTTTTAATGCTAAGTCTGTTTTCATTGTGAGACTGTATTGCTTTCTTTAGTAAATGTCTATCAGTGTTTGTGCTACAAAATTTGAAATAAAAGTTTCAACATCCAACTCAGCGCTCTGCCTGTTGTCTTATGTAAGTTATTTTAGAAGTGTGTTTTCTTGTAGATAGCTAGAAGCTATAAAGTTTCGACTAAGTGTTTTCTATGATGTCAGAACTGTACTACTGATTTATAAGTATTTCTGTGTGAACTATGAACTCTTGACTAGCACTGACTGTGTAGCAGAAAGCATTGTCTTGTGGTTTTAATTATTTATCATTAAATATTTTGAAATCTTTTAACTGTGGCTGGTTTTGTGTAGAGATAGTTTAAGCTCTAGAGTACATTGCATATTTATAGAGTTTACTGTCCAGGTCACTCCAAATAAGCTTTAACTGTTTACTCACATCCACCAATCGGATAATAATATTTCACAGTAATAACTGGACACCCTTTTAAGGGCCTTTGAGTAGCTGATAATTATTAGTGGGTGGTGGCAGCTGGTACTACTGTATAGTATGTGGAAAAAGGGGCACAGCTGGAGAACCTGTGCCAGCCTTCCTCAGAAGTGTCTGTGTGGGTGTGTAAACTCTTATCTCAAAGTGTGCGTGTGTCAGCTACTTGGGCAGGGACACGAAGCACTGGTTGGACAGAAAGGGTGCTGGAGATTTTAGCTTGCCCACTAGGCTGAGATCTGGACCCTATAGCTGTGCCAGTGGGGAGTCTTATTGGGGATCTGGGGAGCAAGGGAGCGACCAGCCCTAGACTGACTGTGACCTCTGTGTGCTCTTAAGGGAAATTGCACTTTATTGTGTGCATTTATTATCCTTTCCTCATATATGAGACACCCTCTCTGGTGTTAGTGGTGAGGACTGAGGCTCCTTGATTGCTGGGCCAGGGCACGGGCATCACACATAGTAAACCTTATTAAGTTTAATTCTGTTGGCTACCAAAAAAGTAATTATTAGAAAATGGAAATTAAAGTCTAAACCAACTGCATTTTAAATAATGAATATTAAAAGCAAATAAAAGCACTGTGAGAGGGATGTTTAGAAAAGGCAAGGAGCAAATTACATAGAAACAATGGAAATTGTGGGAACAATACATGCAGAATAATGCTCAGGAAGAGGAGGAATGAGTTTTAAGGAAGGCAGGAATTCAGCAGTTAATGTAATGTTGGAATGAAGATGGTTATAAAGAAAGAAAAGATATGACGTATGTTATTGTGTCTTTCGGCAAG
Source organism: Protopterus annectens (assembly GCF_019279795.1). NCBI lineage: Eukaryota > Metazoa > Chordata > Ceratodontiformes > Protopteridae > Protopterus > Protopterus annectens. Next base: position 1,017,057,731 of record NC_056732.1, on the reverse strand, counting down.
ATATGACGTATAATGTATATAAATGGAAAAATGTTGATATGGTTTGCTTTCTTTTGTGTTAGTGTATTTTTGCCTGTGTCTTAACTGATAACTTAATATAGGTCTTTAAAAAAATAAAAATAACAAAAAGACACATATGCCCAAATAGTGTATTGGAACATAAATTCTCATTGCAGAAATAAAAATAATTGCAAGTGTAATTGACTCTGCTCTCAAGAAGAAATGAGTGATGTTCGAGATTTGCTCTTCTCCTGTAGTTTCTGTTTTTTTTCTGGTTTAGCACTTGGAATTTCAAGTGCTGACATTTCAATAGGGAGCCAGAAAAGTCACTGTCAAGTTAGCTCACAAACCAGTATTTTCAAAAAATCTTTGTCTAAGGCTCCAGCTAGATTGCAAAGGATGCTATATAAATTGCAAAAATAGGATCTGAAAACCAATATAGTCCTGAAAAAAAACATCTGCACTCAGATGATACACACAGAAGAGATATAGCTTAAGGAGTAGAAAGAAGAGCTGCTTGGAAAAGATTTGTAAGCTCTTCATATCACTCCAAGGTTACTAATATCTGATGATAAATTAAGTGGAATAAGAAATATAACAGAGAAGAGAGAAAAATGCAAGTGTTAAAAGAAGCCACTGAGAGAAAAATGCAACTGTTTAAGGGCGTGCTTTTACCAGGCTGAGAAGTGGTGATTCATCACTGTGACAATGCAGAAAATCCCTGAGGCTCCAATAGCAGAATACGTTTTTCTTACATTTATTTCATTGAGTTGCACTTCTTAACACATATAGTTGTGCTATAGAGCAAATCTACTACATTTTGCACTGTTATAAAGCTTTTTTTTTACTGTTTCACTGCATTTTGTACTGTTTTATACTGTTTTAACTGTATTTTCATTGCTAGTGTTCCATTGCTGTAATTGCATTTTTATTGAATTACTTAACTGTATACTGCTTTTCATACCGAGAGCTGTATTTTCTGTTTGTGAGTGCTCTATCTGTGCTTTTTCTGTGCATTTTAGTGAGGTTTCTGTGTTCTAGTCAGGTAGCATAGTCTGGATAGAGGCCTGCTGTTATCCAGGCCTGGTTGTTTTGCTTGTTTCCTGTGTTTCTGGCAGCCATTTCTGCTGGTAGTGTCTTGTCTTTGTTGTTAGTGAGAGTATCAGAGTTGCCTGACCTTCTCTAGCAAGAGTGATTGGTTCAAAGAGCAGGGGCTACCAGGATTGGGTAGCAATTCCAGCTTCTAGATTCTTCCATCTTTTCTGGTATTTATACCCAGTGTTTGCAGGGTGTTGCATTTGTTTGCTCATTGCGCATTGCCGTTGCACTGTTTTAACCTATTGTGAGGTATCTCAGTTGCATTTCTTCCCTTAGCAGCACTGCTGTGTAACTGACGCCTTCTCTCGCAACTACTGTAATTTTATCCAGCCATACTCACACCTATAGGTACTTTATTCTGATAGTACCCACTCTACCATCCTTTACCTCTCTTCCACAGATTCTGACAACCACGGACAGACAATTTCCTGTGGCTTCTCCTGCTAGTCTTGTTGATGTGGGCATCCTGAGACAGTGTGGCAACTGCCTCATGTACACAGACAACCCTCCTCTTTTACCACCCAGGAACACAATATGTGAGAGATACAGTTACATTAAGAACCTAGAATCCTTGCTGCCTCAATCACAAGCCAGTACATCTGGCACTGAGAAGGTTGTCTGCACAAACACCACAAACACCACATCTCTAACACCACCCACACCTGTACAGTACATTCCTGCACATGTGGAGGCTCTCAACAAAATACATACCTAAACAAAAGAGACCTCCAAGGCAAAAGCACACATGCACATCAAACCCACACACCAAGCAGCACACATAGTACACATGACTGTGTCTCACAGCCTCTAAGACTCACCCACACACCCAACATATTAGTCATAGGAGACTATTATGAGACACACAGATGCCCCTCACCAGGCTAGACAAGGGGAAAGTCACGGTAAGTTGCTTATCAGGTGCTAGAATCTGCTATATCACTCAGGCACCCAATTCTCTCAACAACAGGTACTGTTATGACTCTGTCATAGTCCATGTTGGCATGACTGACATGAGATATACCTTTCTGGACTACATGAAGAGAGACATGATTCAGCTCACTGAATATGTGTCCCAGGCAGGTATGTCCCTAGCCTTAAACAGCATCTTACCTTCACCCAGAATGATGCCTCAATACAAACAGAAAATGATTAAATTTAACAATTGGCTTAGTTTCTGGTGTCATTCCAAGGGGACCCAGTACCTGACAGCCTGGGAGGATATGATTGACAGACCATGATGCTTTACCAGAGATGGTCTTCATCTGTCTCCCCTAGGCTTCAGACTTCTGGCAAAGGCTCTTGCCTCCCCTATAGTAACTTTTTTAGGCAAGGTTATGAAGACAGAATTATCAACTTGAAAAATTCTTCTAAACGAAATTTAAAGGTCATGCTGCTAAACGCCAGGAGTCTTAACATGAAACTATACCCTTTACAAGCATTCCTCACCCTGGAAGATACTGACATTTGTGCAGTCACTGAAACCTGGTTCTAAGTTGAGGAGAGCACCCCAGCCTTACCAGGTTACTTGTCCTACCATACTTTCAGAGCCCAAACAGAGGGCTACAAAGCCAAAGGAGGTGGAGTTTCAGTACTTACCAAAGACATAAACACCTCCAGGTTGGTCAAACAGTATGATGCACAGGAGACACTCCAGGTGCAGTTAACTATTGACAAAACACTTATTCAAATCATAGTTAGCTACAGACTCCCAACCATGACTCAGGAGACCCACTCCACCTATCTGGACTTACTTGAATCCATCAAGATTCAACCCTGTACCCTGATCCTGGGCAACTTTAACTACCGAAACATAGAGTAGAAGACCTATTCTAGCTCAAACACGAATGCCCAGAGATTCCTCGACTTCGTCAATACCAATGCATTGGATCAGCTGGTTGACACCCCCACAAGAGGTGAAAATATCCTAGACCTGGTACTAACCAAACATGAGTAGCCAGTGTAGCACCCCTACAGTGTCATCCTCCTTGGTAAGATCTGACCATAAAGCAATCACTTTCGCAGCCACCATCTCCAGTGACCCCCCCCCCCCTTTGCCAAGGTCGAACAAAAACTTTTCCAAAGCTAACTACAACCTCCTGAGAACAGGTATAAGCAGCTTCACAGCCACCATCCCTTCAATTGAATCAAGCACTAATGTCCAAGCCTACACCAAAAAACTATATGAGCACCTATATAGCTACATGGACTCAGCAATACCTGACAGGACCAAATCATCTTCCTCAAGGAAGAGTAAACCTGTCTGGTGGACAGCAGCAATAAACAGACTCTATAATAAAAGGAAAAAATTGCTGTCCAGGACCAAGAAAGAGCAGGTGCCAAGTTGGAAGCAATCTCCCTTTGTCTGAACAAGCAAATAAGGTCACTGGTGAAATCTTCTAAGGCTAATTGCAAGTCCAAATTGGCCACATCCACTAAGAACAATCAAAAGGCCTTCTTCGCATACATCCGCAATCTCAAAGGTAACTCCCAAATCTGCTCTCAATTAGTGGTCAAGAATACCACACACACAAATGCCATAGATATAGCCAACCTGCTGGCAGAAAAATTCAGTGAAAACTTCACCCCCCCGTCCCCCCATCAGTAAACCAGGACATCCCCAGCATCTGCCCCCCTCCCCTCATCACCAACGAGCAGGTTATTAATGCCCTCTCAAAGGCAAAAATACATCCTCCATGGGACCCAGCAACATCCCTGGCTGTGTCCTACATGAACTCAAGAAACAGCTCTCAGCACCACTAGGCATCCTATTCGACCAAAGCCTGTGCACCGGCTTTGTCCCAGCAGAATGGAAGATGGCCACTGTCATTCCTCTGCACAAAGGTGGAGCGTCCACCGACTCAGGCAGTTATAGGCCACTCACCCTTACTAGCCTGATCTGCAAGGCCATGGAACGCATTATCATGGATCTTATAAAGGACATTAGCAACTTCCAAATGCTTGATCCCACACAGTTTGGTTTTGTCAAAGGGAGATCATGCCTGTTAAACTTGGTCGCCTTCTTCAAAACAGTCACCAAAGCCATGGATGAGGGCAAGACAGTGTACACCACCTACCTTGACCTAGCCAAAGCATTTGACACTATTCCCCACTTGGGCATAATAGATAAACTCTCCCAGCTAGGCACCAACCCATATGTTATCAGATGGGTAGCTAACTGGCTCACTGATAGAACCCACTCAGTCAAAATAGGGAAAGCCACCTCTAGTAATAGACTTGTAACAAGTGGCATACCCCAAGGATCAGTCTTAGGGCCTCTACTGTTTGGGATATACTTCTCTGAGGTGCAAGCCAAATCCAGTGGTCTGTGGCTTACCATGTTTGCAGATGACTGCAAGCTGGGCACTGTCATAAATTCCCCTAGTGATGTGAACATCCTCCAAGAGGGCATTAACTAAACTAATGACTGGTGCTAGAAGCATGGCCTCAAACTGAATGCCAAGAAACGCATCATTATCCCCTTTGGGGAAAATGGTGCCCCCAGTAATTATCACATTAATAACCATGTACTAAGCACGCAATCAGTTGTGAGGGACTTGGGCAACCAGGTTGATAGCAACCTGACTTTTGACCAACATGTTGCCTCCGTTGTACGGAAGGCTTTCTACATGGCCCACCTCATAAGTTAGGGTATTTCATCCAGGAACAAGGAGGTCATAACGTCCCTGTACTCCTCCCTTATCAGACCCATTATCGAGTACAATGCCCCGTTCGGCATGCACATGCAGCAGTTGGGGAGACCACAAAAGTTCCTGACCAGGAAAATCCAGGGTCTCAAACACCTATCCTGTACAGATAGGCTAAAAGCCCTGTCCCTCTACTCAGTCTCGTACAGACTGCTCAGAGTTGACCTGTGTCTGGCATACAAGGCTGTCTCAGACTCAGCCTTGATGGAGTTGCTACATATGCATAAGACATACTCCACTCGCGCAACCCGCACGCAAGGTCTCAACCTGATCTGTGACATCAAATAGAACCAAGACGCTCTCCTCCAAAAAAAGGAAGCCAATCCGGTGGTCCCCTGCCATAAACAAACTATACAACAGAAGGAAGAAACTGATGCAGAAAAGAGGAAAAATCCCAGGATGCAAAAAAATCCCTTACCAGCCTCAGTAAGAAGCTGAGATCCCTCATAAAATCCTCCAAAGCTAGTTACAAAAAAAAAATTGCCAAAGATTCCAAAGACAACCACAATGCATTCTATAGTTACGTCAAGAATGTAAATGGCAATGCTCAGATCTGCTCTGAGCTAGAACAGAATGGCATTAAATATAATGATCCCAAGGATATTGCCAATATCCTGGTAGATTGATTTATGCCAACTTCACCCCCTCTAACCCCCTAAAGAGCTCATCTCAATACCAAAAGATTGCCAAATTCCAGTAACCACGGCCACACAGGTAGAAACCGCACTCTCCAAAGCTAAGAATATAGCATCCATGGGACCAGATGACATCCCGGGCTGTGTACTACATGAACTACAAAATGAACTGGCAACTTACCTAAGTGTCATGTTTAATCATAACCTCACCTCAGGCTTTGTGTTCACTGAGTGGCTCACAGCTACAGTTATCCCACTCCACAAGGGGGGATCCACCTTTGATCCCGGGAACTAGCGTCCCATCAGTCTGATGAGCCTGATCTGCAAGGGCATGGAACTTATAAACAAAGACACTGGCAACCTTCAAACACTGGACCCCACCCAGTCTGGGTTCATAAAGGGCTGATCTTGTCTCCTGAACCTGACTGACTTCTTTGAATCAGTCTCCAGAGCTGTGGACGAGGGTAAGGCGGCCCACACAGCCTATCTGGACCTCTCCAAGGCCTTCTACACCATCCCCCACTCTGGAATCATTGATAAACTTACTAAGCTGGGCATAAATCCCTACATCACTTGATGGGTTGCCACCTGGCTTACTGACGGAACCCAGACTGTAAAAGTAGCCGACTCCAAATCCAGCTCCAAACAAGTGGAGTACCTCAGGGTTCGGTCCTGGGACTGCTCATGTTTGGCATCTACTTCTCTGAAGTACAGGCCAACACTAAGGGACTCTGGCTAATAATGTTCGCAGATGACTGCAAATTGGGAGCCATTACTGAATCCCCAAATGATGTAGATATTCTACAAAAGGGCCTTACAGAAACATATGCTTGGTGCCAGAGCCATGGGCTCAAGCTTAATGCCAAGAAATGTATAGTTATCCCCTTTGGGCAAAACCATGTACCCATGAATTACCACATAGGTGGCAGTACACTAAACACCAAAAGTGTGATGAGAGACTTAGGGACACAGGTGAACAGTGGTCTCACCTTCAATAACCAAATCGCTGCAACAGTCAGGAAATCCTTCTATGTGGCACACCTCATCACTATGGGCTTTTCATCCAGAAAAAAGGAGGTCATTGTCCCACTGTACTCATCCCTCATTAGACCCATTTGGTATGTACCTCACAAGACATCTGCAACAGCTGGAAAGGCCGCAGAAATACCTCACCAAAAGGATCACAAACCTAAAGCAGATGCCCTATGCTGACCATCTAAAAAAACTCCAGCTACACTCTGTGGCATATCGTCTACTCAGAGGTGATCTCTGCTTAACATACAAGGCCATGTCAAACCCTGAGCTGTTGGACATGCTCCACTTAAAGAAATCCCAATCCCTCAGAGCCACATGCTCCAGGGATCTAAACCTTGTCATCACAATGAACAAAACATGCTGGTGAGATAGGCTCCTGACCCAGAGACTCCCCATACCCTGGAATAGACTGCCTATACATATCAAGCACAGTGCCTCCTTGGCCCTCTTTAAAAGGAACCTTGACGATTGGATGGGAGATAGGAAATTCACCCCGGGGATCACGTCAGTTGCCCTGCTAGACAGAGGTCCAGGGAAGTACATATTGTGGGAAGAAATATCCAGGGAATTGTTATGGCTAGGCTTGTATAGGCTCTAGGGCCGATAGCCTAGTACCAACCTATTAACCTATGATTTAATAGAACTTGTTGGTGGGATAGATTTGTACCCCAACAACTCCCCATCTGTGGAATAGACTTCCTCTCAATGTCAGCAGAGTACCTCACTAGCCTTCTTTAAGAGGAACTTAGACGACTGGATGGGAAACAGAAAATATACCTCGGGATCCTACATGTGTCCCTGCTGGGCAGGGAAAACAGGTGCTGACTTTGTGGGAACATGCGTAAAATTCTTAGCTAGGCTTATAAGGGCCTCCAGGCCAATAGCCTAGTATCGCCCTATGAACCTATGAATGGTTGGTCAGACTAAATGTTTCCATAACCTGAAGAAGTTTAACTGCATTATCAGTACAGAGATGAGCTTTCATGTGTCCAAGGTCTAATATTTAAAACAGAAGATATCATTCCTTTTAAGTTCACTGAAAGAACTGATGTTTGTAAAGATTTATGAGTCACACTTGGGCATAGTCAAATACAGTGGTACCTTGATACCCGTCGACCTCAAAACTCGTCAAATTTGGTATTCGTCGCATTTTAACTATAAAAAAATCATCTTGGTACTCGTCGCACTTTCTAGAACAGGTCTGCTCTACACTTTCTTGTGTTTCTTCTGTTTGCTTGCTATTCTTTGTGCAAATAAGTACCGTACTGTACAATCATGGGTCCTAAGAAGGCTAGTGATAATAGCCAACAGAAAAGAAAATTAGAACCATGATAGAGCAGAAAAAAAGAGACAATAGAGAAATATGAGAGTGGTATCCAAGTGTCTGATCACGCTATACAGTATCAAATACCAAGAACAACAATCTCCACCATCATGAAAAATAAACAGGCCATCAAAGCAGCTGATGTTGCTAAAGGCATGAAAGCTGTGACCACACAAAGATCACAGTTGTTGATTTGGGTAAATAAAAAACAGTTAGCTGGTGATAGTATTTCACAGGCCATGATTTCTGAAAAAGCAAAAGTGCTGCATGCTGACTTGTTGAAAAACAAGCTTGGAATGAGTGCTGAGAGTGAAGTGTTTAAAGCCACTCATGGGTGGTTTGAAAACTTTAAAAAGAGAGGTAGCATACATGGTGTGGTGCGATATGGAGAGGCAGCCAGTGAGAACAAAGAAGCTGCCAATTAATTTGTTCAGGAGTTTAAGAAATATGTAGAGGTTATGGGTTTTATTCCCCAAGTGTTCAGTTGTGATGAGACAAGCTTGTTCTGGAAAAAAATGTCCAATAGGACTTATATCACTTGAGAGGAGAAGGCATTACCAGGGCACAAGCCAATGAAGGACAGGCTAACTCTATTGTTGTGTGGGAATGCAACTGAGGATTTAAAACTTAAGCCTCTGCTAGTCTACCACAGCGAAAACCTGCGAGTTTTTAAGAAAAATAATGTGATAAAAAGCAAGGAACATGTGACGTGGAGGGCTAATAGTAAAGCTTGGGTCACAATGTATTTCTTCATGGAGTGGATGAATGAAGTGTTTGGCCCATCTGTGAAAAAATATTTACCGGAGAAAGATTTGCCTCTGAAGGCTCTACTTGTTTTGGACAATGCACCTTCTCACCCTCCTGGCTTGGAGGACAACTTGTTGGAGGAGTGTAACTTCATCACTGTGAAGTTCTTGCCCCTAACACAACTTCTCTGATCCAGCTCATGGATCAGCAGGTCATCTCTAATTTTAAAAAACTGTACAGAAAGGCACTTTTCCAGAGGTACTTTGAAGTGACCTCAAATACAGTTGACCTCGAGAGAATTCTGGAAAAAACATTTTGGTATCCTCCACTGCCTAAATCTTACTGATAAGGCCTGGGGGGATGTCTCTCACAGGAACCTGAATTGTGCTTGGAAGAAATTGTGACCAGAAGCTGTAACTCAGAGGGACTTCAAAAGCTTTGAGACTGAGCCTAGGCCTACAGGTATTGTGGAGGAAATTGTGACTCTGTGGCAGTCAATGGGCCTGCAAGTCAATGTTGGTGTGGAGGAGTTAATTGAGGAGCATAAAGAAGAGCTCAGCATGAAAGAGCTGCAGCAGCTTCAGAGGGAGCAACAACAGATAGTGGCTGAGGAAATGTCTTCAGGTAAGGAGGAGGTAAGGGAGAATGTCCCCAGTTCATTAATCAAGGAAATGTGCACAAAATGGATGGACGTGTCAAATTATGTAGAAAAATATCACCCTGACAAAGCTCTAACAAGCCGCAATGTTAATTTGTTCAATGATCACACAATGTCCCACTTTACAGGCATCTTGAAACACAGGCAAAAACAAGCATCAGTGGTTAGGTTTCTAGTGAAAATTAAACCTGGTGAGTCTCAAGCAGGGTTCAGTGGTGATAAGAGACAGAAAACAGAAACAGAAAGAACCTCTGAAGGGAAGCTGGATGACGTTTTTACAGAAGGGGACTCTCCTTCCAAACAATGACATCTCTCGTCCTCACCATCTTCCTCACCACCATCCCTTTAGGCTATCAAAGTTATACAAACTTAAAATGTAAAATTTAAAGTTGTACTGTTTATTAGTGAACTTATATTGTACCTACTGTTTATTACTGAACTTATACCTCCTGTTTATTAGTGAACTTATACTGTACTGTTTAATAGTGAAGTTATACTGTTTATTAGTGATGTTATACTGTTTAAAAGTGAACTTACACTGTTTATTAGTAAACATATACTGTTTATTAGTAAAATAAAACTCCATTCATGCATATACTGCCTTATAAAATGTGGAACTTCTAGGGGTCTGGAACGGATTAATTCAATTTACATTATTCCTTATGGGAAACATTTGTTTGGTACTCATCATTTCTGCCACTCAACATGCCTTCTGGGACAAATTACTGAAGAGTACCAAAGCACCACTGTATAAGGAAAGTGAGCTCCATATTTTATATTGGCCAAAATGTCAGAACAGAGAAATTCATTCTTAGTTGTGATGCCTTTTGCCATCCATAAATAAAATGCAGATTAAGGGGTGATTACTCAAGATATTCCACGGATATATTAAGAGATGTGACTTCCAAGATGGCTGCACATTGACTAACAGTTTAGTTTCAGCTCTTCCAATGTTAAAACAAAACTCAAACAATAGAGTCAATAAACTCATATTTTGAGGTAAATTTCAGTAACTGGCTAGTAAGTGCACTGCCTGGATGCCAGGAAAAAAGAAATTCAGAGAACTTGAAAGAAACCCAATCACAAAAGGTGGGGAAAAAACACTGACTGAGAATTCTGCAGCTGTTCAGCAAAAAGCAGTGCAAGCTCCAGCTTTAGTAGAAGACATGACTTATAGTAACCTAGAGGAAAAAATAAGTCAAATGCACTCAGAACTGATTAAAATAAATGAAATACTGATGGAGTATATCAACTCAAATAACAAAAGGCTGGAAAAATGGAAGAAGCTTTAAAGAGATATTCAGATGAGGGAATAAAACTGCAAAAAAAAAAAATAGAAGTCGAAATGGCGAAAAGGCTGGTTGAATATGAGACTGCTCCAGAAGAGATGTTTCAAAAAATAACAGAATTAGAGGACAGAGCACGTAGAAAAGCCTGAGATTGTTCACTGTACCACAGAAGCTGGAAGGAACAGACTATATTAATTTTAAGAAAGCACAAATAAGAAATGGACTGGAATTCCACAGCAGCAGTTGTTAACTGAAAGGGCACATAATGTGCATACTTCAAACTTGGCCATGAGAAAGCAACCTAAACCTTTAACAGTAAAAATGCAATCTTACCAGCAGAAGAAGTTGATTCTGACAAAACTGTGGCAGGACAAAGTATTAAAAGTGGGAGACAGTAGAGGGTTTGCAGAAAATGATTACTCACTGTACACCAGGCAGAAGAGGAGCACATTTATTCCACTAATTAGGGAATGTCAAAAAGCAGGTGTGGGATTCAAACTGCTGTAGCCAGCTATCTTTGGAATATTTTTTTTCAGGAGAGACAAAATAATTTTTTGATGCAGAATATGCTAAGGAGGAAGGACAAAAGTTTGTCCAACAAAAAGTGAGCCGTGAAACAGAAGGAGATTCTGCTTCTTGTTTTTCTGGTAATAAAGTCCACAGAGAGACTGCACCAGTGAAACATTTTCTAATCTTTCAACAGAAAATGCTTGAGAGACAAAAAAACACAAGAGTTAATTAGAAGAACTGGCAGTACATTGGAAATGAAGCAGAGACTGGATTTGGGAGAGGGAGATGAGCAGGAATAAAACCAGCAACTCTGAAAGTGACAAAAAATGTGGGATTACAGAGCATTAATTATACATGTGAAAGATGACACAACAAGAAAGTCTGGAAATATTGGACTTTTTTTACTTTGTTAAACTTGCAGGGGACACTAAAGCATATGCCCTACTTCATGTCATTAATGTCTGGAAGAACACTTAGGAGAGGAGGAGAGAGAGAGAGTTAACTGTAAGTAAAACAAAATGTTGTTCTTAACAGTAATATTTGTATAATGCATGATATAATCTGCATGTTATAAAGTAAAATTGTCTCACTTATTTTCAAGTGTACTGGGGATACTAAAGTAAACAAGTGCTCCATTTTTCCCTTCTTTTCTCTTCCTTCTTGTTCATTTTTAAGAAATGTAGGTATTGCAATATAAAACAAGAAGAAAAGTTTGTCAAAAGAGCATGATACAAGAAAAAAATATGTGCTTTTTCTCACTCTTGCATGGGGGAATGATTGGATTAAGGCTCTTGGCTTGATCTAGTAACACGTTTTAAGAGAAAGTAAATAAAAAAGAATATTGAATATAATAAAGCTTTCCTCTAGCAATTAAATAAATAAATAAATTAATTAATTAAATGCTTGCAGAAGCAATTCTGTATCTGGTTCTCATGTCTCCATAGAGATAATCTGCTAAAGAACAACAAAAACAAAATACTTCTTTATTTCAATAGCTAAGAGATAATGAGGGGAATTTAATAAAGCCTACATGGTTTCATTTATCATGTAGGCATCGTGCCATGCTGCTTTCACAAAAGTAAACAGGTTGAATATTTAGTAAACACAGCTGGGAAGCACCCACGCACGCGCCCACACTAAAATATCCGTGGCATGCAAATCACCTCATAAGCAGGTGAATGCCATGCAAATGAGTCAGGTAGAGCAATCCAGCAAGCAAACAGGGAGCTCTGTAGACCCTGTGTCAGTGTCCTTAATGTACACAGAAAAATTCCGTGTACAGGAATGTAGACAGATGAAAGGGGCTGTAAAATGTAGGTAGATAGACAGAAATGGCATAGTACACACTAGCCACCATGTGCCTGAAAAAATAAGAGAAATAAGTTAAAAATTTTTTTGCAATAATCTGCACATGTTTGCATGGCATGCCGCAGTATCTAAACATGCCTCATAAAAAAAGAAAAAAAAAAGTAATATTATGTGACAGAAATGCATTACAGGACCCTGCATGGAGTATCTGCACTGGTGTATTGGTGCTGTTGCTACCATGATAGGGCTTTGAACCGTGTTGTTTCCAGGTTCTGAGCACGGATCCCTATGCAAATGAGGTAGAGTTACTGAACAGCACAAATGGGTATCTGTGTCTGCAAATCCTCTCCGTGTAGGCACAGAACCAAGTTGGTGTCCACACAAGAGGTAGCTGACATCAAGGGAGAGTGTGTCCAAGCTTCTAAGCTGATTTGAGCTTATCTGGGCCTGTCTGCATAGTGTGCCAACATGCTGAGCTTGGAAGTCTTGGGGGGGGGGCGGTGTACATTAAGTGCTAAACTTTGTTTGCTTACAGGGCGCGCGTTTCCACATGTTTGTGCGGTGCGCCAATGTGCTGAGCCTAGAAGTATGGGAGGCATGTACACTAAGTGCTAAGCTCTGTTTACCTACGGAGCGCACATTTGCACTGTGTGCCACAGTGCTCAGTGTATCTAAAAGGCAATGACATTTTAATTAGGTTTGACCGCTGTTTAACTTAAACAAGGGCCATTAAATGATGTTAATGATATACTAGGCAGGTGGAATGCATCACTGTTAGCCAATCACACAGTCAGCAACTACAGCAGAGTGCTATAAAGTATGTATACACCCTACAATCTGAGTTTTCCCCATACTCTGCACCATTGGAGTACAGACTTGGGAATTTTAACTGAAAGAATGCTAAGGGCTGCTGCAGGTCTTCTACATGCTGAATTTCAATGCTGCTGCTGCTGACAATAGGCCTCGACAGAGAAGGAGAAGAGTATACAGGCCCAAAGTAACATTCCAGGAGCTACATGAGCTGGAGATTGTAGAGCTCTACAGGGTGGACAGGGACGTACTACAAGAACTCACTGAGCTCTGCCGGCCTCAACTCAGACCCAGAATCAACAGAGGGGAAACCATCCCAGTGGAAACAAAGATATGTGTAGCCCTTAGGATAATAGCCACAGGTACTTTCAAAAGACCAAATGGGGACATGATGGGGGTCTCACAGGCATCAGCATCCAGGGTAAACCACCTGTTCCTGGATGCCATGATACCACATGCCAATGAGCAAATTTCTCCTCACCCCTGAGACGAGAGCCAGCAATATGCATCACTTTTACAGTGTAGCACACTACCCTAAGGTACTGAGTACCATAGATTGCACTGATGTACACATCAAGGCACCACACGGTGAGGAGGGTTGAATCTACGCCAACCGCAAGGGGTACCACTCCATCAACTGCCAGGTCATGTGCAATGCCCAGGGCATTATCATGAATGTGTGTGCTGGCAGCTCTGGCAGTTATCACAACTCCCATATCTGGCATGCATCACAACTGTACCAGATGTTTTCTAGGGGGGACATTCCACATGGCCATTTACTGGGGGATGCTGGCTACGCACTAGAACCGTGGATAATGACACCCATCAGAAATGCACACACACACACACACACACACACACACACACACACACACACACACACACACACACACACAAGGACACAATAATGAGGCATACACACAAACTAGGAACATCATAGAGCATGTGTTTGGACTTCTGAAGTCATGCTTCCGGTGCCTTGATATATCTGGTGGAGCCCTGCAGTACTCTCCAGCCACATGTGCACATATATTCACAGTATGTGCCATGCTATACAATATGATCCTGCAGAACAGCTGCAGCAGGATCAGCAAAGGGAAGGGATACACAGTCCCCCACCAATGCCTAGGTCATCACAGCCACACTCAAAGGAGGACTCTGAGAAGGACCCCCCTGATGATGTCCCTGTAGGCAGACGTAGGCATGCTCAGTACGTCCTGGCTTTGGCTAAGAGACAACACATAGCACATGCACTGGGAACCTAGGGCCCTAGGGACTGATACCTTACTCCAAATCACATACATATATTAAAAAATGATGCCAGGCAACCCACAAAACCTGTACCTAAACATGTATTGGCTGTGTACTGCATGCATCAGACAGAGTCAGCCCTAAACTACAGTTCTGTCAACTGCTGCATTCTCAAAGTAAGTCACTCACCTACACACCACTTGTAAGGAGTACTGTAATATGGTATAGTATGTATGGACCTGCTACATGTATGTAAGGGAATGTAGTAGGCTATTTGGAGAGATGTAACATCCACATGGGACTACAGATACTCAGTCCAATAGTATGTGTTCTGTAATATTCACTAGGCGTTATGGTTGGAATATTCACTATAGCAATCAAAGGAGATGTTAAACAGTGGGGGGTCACATAATATTTGTACTACTGTCTATACCAGCAGATCATGTGCTGTTCTTCCCCTACCCCAACACATCAGTGTTCCCATACAAATGCTGTAACAGTAAGTCAGCAATGGTATATCAGCAGACCAAGCAATTTCAAGGCTGTGACATAAAACCCGATCACACAGTGCATGTCTCACGTAATGCAGGGATAACACCTGTATCCCTGCTGGACAGGGGATTTGGGTGCTGACTTGTAGAAACATGGGCTAAACTCTTGGCTAGGCATATAAGGGCCTCAGTACCAATAGCCTAGTAACTTCCTATGATCCTACATATGTATGCTATTGATTATGTGATGAAGGACACACCTCTGTCTGACAGACTGTGTGGCTCTGTGGGCTAAGCATGTTAGTATGGGTAAAGGTGTTGATGGTTCGAATCTGGAAGTATACACAGCTTTTGCATGTGAGGTATTAGTATGCTGGTGTTTCCACAGACTGTCATACCTCTCAATCTCTTAGTGCAAGAAATATGGACCAAGCCAGAAAGAAAGGACCAAAAATAGAGCGAGACAGTACAGATTGTTCTGATTAACCTGGAAAGTTGCTAGTATGACATCAAGTTGCATTATTACAAAATATCTGAAGGATATAAAGTCTGACATTCAAATATTATTTTATTTGTAGTTAGTATTATTCAGTGACTTCAATATACAATAATTTACCAAAACACCATAAACGTATGAGGAACAGACCAGAAATATGAGGCAAAATTCTGGACATTCTGTGAAAATCTGTACAGTTAAGCGGTATGCAAACTGTCAGTCTGTGTGTAGAGTAACAGTATGACCCTCAGTCACATATTAAGTACAACAGACAGGTGGGGAATGCCATGGACAATTTGAGGGAAGGGCAGTACTTCAGAAACAGGTGCAGCTGTCAATGTCTGCAACACACAAAATCCCGGCCTGGAGTACAGGTAGGTCTGGCCTGGAGTCACAAAGTACTGACAGTCCCACTGGCATGCTCCAACACTTAGTTAAAATGAGCGCAATTCTGTTGCCTCATCATCAAAATGACCTGCAATTTGTAAATACATCTGTACATACAGACATATACGTATCTGTCTGTCCCTATCTCTCTCACATGATTAGTATCTTAATCCCTATGTACTGTTATATATATATATATATATATATATATATATATATATATATATATAGCTATATATATTACAATGATACATAGACTCTCCACATATATCTACATAACACATATACATATCACACACACAGCTACATTTATAGAGACATCCCTGTTACAGACAGATATATGTGTGGATTTATGTATTGTCCCACATACCCTATTAATGGTGAGTAAATTTGCACTCACATATCCATACAGTTGCTCAAAGGTACCAAACTAAGGGTGCAACAGTACATATTCCACATACCTGCAGACCCCTGTGCCTGCTGGATGTCACCATGTAGACAGACATAGGTGAGCGGGTGGTGTGATGTATAATGTTGTCAATGCACGCACGGACAGGGCACAATGTCCCTGGCCACAGGTTTGCCTGTCTAACTGCAATCAGCTACATATGGCCATACTGGTAACTGTACACACATAGCAAGGATAATAACAGTTATCTCACTGCTAGGACACTAAATGTAGATAACAGTATGACACAATATCACTCTGCTGGCCACACATGCTGTGCAACACAAGACTAGTTTGTGTAATCCACAAATACTGTACCTGCAATCACATATACAACAGACATAACCTGTGGCATGTGCGATAAGTACTGCGAGCTACAGTGTATAAGACTAGATAGGTAGGGGTTCTAATCTCATTCCAGCCAACTTGGTGTGCATGTGCGCACGCGCGCGCATGTGTGTGTATGTGTGTGCATCACCCTTCAACAAAATGGACATGTCCTCATGTGCTATCCACCTGCAATGGTTATGCACTTTTTGGCCCTGTAACTAGCTGCTGGCTTCCAAACTGCCCTCCTCTACAAGGCCTGATGATGTCAACCACATTAAGACCGCTGGCTGACAGTCTAACATCAGACAAAAGCCATGGCGTGTGAGATAAGTACTGTGAGCTACAGTGTATAAGACTAGATAGGTAGGGGTTCTAATGTCACTCCAGCCAACTTGGTGTGTGTGTGTGTGTGTGTGTGTGTGTGTGTGTGTGTGTGTGTGTGTGTGTGTGTGTGTGTGTATGTGTGTGCGTGTGTATCCCAGTGCAACACAATGGACATGCCCTCATGGGCTATGTACCTGCAATCGTTATGCACTTTTTGGCCCTGTAACTAGCTGCCGGCTTCCAAACTGCTCTCCTCTACAAAGCCTGATAATGTCATCCACCTTAAGACCACTGGCTGACAGTCTAATATCAGACAAAAGACGTGGCTCATGAGATAAGTACTATGAGTTATGGTGTATGACTAGATAGGTAGGGGTTCTAATCTCACGCCACCTAATTTGCTGCATGTGTATACCCCCATATGGCATATGTATGATAACCTTTGTAACTTAGAAATAGGTAGGGTTTAGTATTATTTTATTTGTAGCGGATGATGTACCCCCCAAAATGACTGACCACAAAAAGGGCTGCCGATATCAACAAGGATTATATATTCTAAACTGATAGTACTAGCAGACATGAGGAGTTCTGCTTGCATCAGGTGCTGTGATCTGTAGTGTGTACCAGTACATAGGTAAGTGTTCTAATCTATATACAGCCAACTTGCATTATGTATGTCCCTTGGCAAGTCCTGTATGCAGTGAGTGGAAGTGGTGCTATCCTGAATGTGGCCATGTTTGTGTATGAGGCTGTTACAGCATTTTACAACATGTTAGGGAGCCATAGGACATGTGGACTTAACTAGCATAATGGCCATACAGCCCTCACAATGCTGAGGTGCACTGAGGTGCTCTGTGTACCATTAGGCAGGGTTTGTTTCAAGGGTGTGTTTAAGTCTGCTAGACATATGTGTCCCACAAGCATGTAGTACTAACATCACATAAGTTAATGTCCATCTACTATGCTTCCTACAGATAGGCAGCATATGCACTATAGCAGGGTCACACCTTGCCCTGTATGCAAGGTGCAGATCACCTCTGTGTAATCTATATGCCACAGGCAGCAATGACACTCATTGCAGATGATCAGCAGTGAGCACATACTGAAGATGTGAAGACCTTGTGGGTGCCATACTGTTGTGTGCAAGTGCCAGTACAGCTTGGAAAGGTATATCAAAAAATGGGGATTGCACTAAGATATTGGCATGCTGAGGGAAGAGCATGTGGAGGTTATGAGTATGTCACCTACTGGTGACTGTGGCCTCAGCTATGCCATATGATTCTTGCCATACCACTGTAGAGACTTGGTGATCTGAGGCACATTAGGTGTAAACCTGTGTGGCCAGGTCTGTGTGCCCACTTTTCACCCCTGGGTATGTACATCACATGTTGAACTGATGTGCTACTAACTGGGGACAATAATGTAGTGCCTGCACACTGCACACACTTGAGCCATTACATATGAAGGTATGGACACACAGTACTGTACCCTTTGACAGTCGCTGTTCATTAGGATGTGGGGATGCATTCACTGTTGTACCACCTATACCAACAGGTTTTGGGTGTAAATCTCAGACTGTTATTGCTATACTGAATGTGGCAACCAGCACACCTATCACTGTGTGCAATGGCACCCTTGCCATGTCACCACACAGGCATACTGTACAAATGCAGCAGCCACACAGGTGCTATGGTACACCAATACACAGTATAGATAACATGTCCTATGAAGTCTGTGGCATGACCGTACACATGTAGTCCATCTCCTAAATGCTTTGAAGGGGATGTGTATGTCCCCATACAGGGAGGTGTCATATCCCACTGTGTACCTCCTGCATTGCCATGACAGAAGTAACACATGTCTCATGTGTTCTACACACCTACAACATCAACGTGGTATGCATAGTACATACTGGGGAGACTGCTATGTAACACAGATAGTACACTCTACATGAAACAGGGCCCCCATGCATGTAAAGCATACATCTGCTGTAACACACATCATGTGTAGGTTACACAATGGGATGCAAAACACAACAAGCATAACTGATGCTGGCCAACTGTCTGAACTGGTCACAAGATATCTGTAGATGGGTCAACTCCGTTACCACAGCTTGTAGATATGCAAGTTTCAAAAACTCAGGTGACACGTATCAAGGGTAGCAGACCTTATCACAAATTATGAATACATGAGTACGCTGACTGCCACCATTGTCCTTGTTAGACTGTTATACACATATGAACCTATGGAGCCATGCACATATACTGTTGTACCTTGCTGAAGTCATAAATCTGCTGTGCTGCAATGCCATCCTATGCCACATTATTGCTGCCGTGTGTCCATAGGTTATCCCGTCAGACTTCTTGAACAGAAACATACACAGGTCTGTGACACACCCGTCATTGTGTAAAAATACCACAAGTACATCATATAACATAAGATACACAAAAGTATGTTGCGTACTCGTGACACATGCCAGCATACAGTATCTGTTGGTGACCACTACAAGTGGCATGGATAAGCAATGCTGCATTACACAAGTACATGTCAAGTAATATAGTCATCCTGTGCATCAGACCTATAGAATCATTTCCTTACGTCGATGGGAAGGATAAAAGGGATGTGGCACATGTATCATCACTTGCACAGGGTATTGCATGGGGGTACTGGAGGCCTAGGCTGGTCCAAATGGTTGAAAGCATGTGTGTGAGTCAGGAAAGGGAGCAGGATAGATGGACCATGGAGAGGTGTCGTGTGTGTCTGTAGGTGACGTGCATGTGACAGTGGTGTGTGAGTGTATGCATTTACACAGTCAAGCTCACTGCTAGCCCTACACATGTGTATGTTGGACAACAGTGGACTGTACATGGTAGAGTTGATAGTTCACCATCTCCGGCTCTGAACAAGGGAACTGGCTCTGCCAGGATTCGCACTGGCACCACTATGCCTACGATCAGACATGGTGCTAGCACCTGGTGGTGATTGGCATCTGCTGGGACCATGTCCTCCATGGGAATGCTCAGGAACACAAGCCCATGGCCTGCCATGTTGTTGTGTGGACAGCACACTCCCTTCTGTAGCATTGAATGTACTGCCACTACAGCAGCATGACTGTACATGGCCATGTGGACTCTCAGCAGATGGTATCGCTGACCTACGTCCAAGGGTCCAATGCCCAACTCCAATCAGACGTTCCAGCACAGACAATGAGCGGTCCAAGAAGACACTATCTCAGTCCACCATAAGTCCACTGCATCAGTGAACTGATTCTGGGTGCCCCCAGTGCGGTGGAGGCAGTCACGGATGTCAGACTGTGCTGCATCCATAACCCTAAGCATACGTCTGGTGTTACATTCAGAACATGCCTGTGCCTCCATGATGGCCCAAAACATACACCGAGTGGCCCGTGATATGATGCCTGCAACAGGTGGTGGACGGACAGCAGTCTTCCTACAAGCACCCCTGTCAATCTGCCTGTGTGGGACCTCACCAGCTCTCTGGCTATGGACAATGTCTACACTCACTGGAGCCATAGTTGCCACACTTTCCTGTGCAATGTCTCCACCTTCTGACTGTCCAACATCTGTGGCTTGTGGGGACTGGGTATATGTGGGCATACTGACTGTGTGCAGTGACAATGGGGGCAGAAGAGGGATGTCAACCTCTGGGACAGATTCAGTCCCTGACAACCTCACCTTTGCCTCACTGTAGCCACTATCATCATCAGAGTCTGAACAGACACTGACATCAGGTTGTGAGGAGGAGAGACTCCAACCCCCCTGGTCACCTGGGAAAACTAAGACAAAAGCAGTACATTACTACCTACACTATTATGTATGGAAAATCTGCCAAGAGTCATAATAATGAGGATCAAAAACTGCATTACCAGTCTCACATCTTCTCATCTCCACTTTCATGCACAACAGACTAATTCACAACAAAATACACATTCAACTCAAGATCTGTATAACAAGCCCATCAGCTAAATCAAGTGAAATTTGACCAGTACAATTTAGCTTTTAGTTATTCAATATGACACTACACTTGATAAAACAACACATAAAACCCAGTACACCTATCTTAACAAATATATACAAATACAGGTTTCAATGCCTAAGGTATGTATCATCAATCTTTTGAGTTTTAAAAGGCATGTCGGATTAATTGCCTATGTAAATCTGGAGGCTTATTTGTTCTTAACTATAACTGTAAATGTGTTTCTGCTCATTCAACTACACTCCTATAATTACCCACTCTAAGAATCTTAGGTAAGGTATACATAGGGTATTATTCTGGCCCTTAACTATAATAGCACATATATGTTCTGTAAAAAAAACAGTACCGAGCCTACCAGGAGCAGAACCATGGCCTTGGACAACACCTGACAGACCTGTAAAAAGTTGAGGGTGAGGTACTGTTAGTACCACTGCATGTTGCAGCACAACAACGTAATACATGCATATATCTCACTTGCACAGTAGCTACTGTGTTACTTGATGTATTGGTGACATTCTGTGTATGACTGTACAACTGAGCATAAACTCTACCCCTCCCAAAGCAGATAGCCTGACACCCACGTAAAAGTATGTACAGCCCGACACAATGACTGCTACAGTATTACAATGGTGATCACAGTAAGCTTACCTGCGTGATCCCCTGCAGTGAAAACTGTGGCACCCACCTTCAAGATGTATGGTGTGATGGATGCCTGGGAGCTGTTGTGTGTTCCTAGGCTCACCAGGAATTCCTCAGTGGCTGAGAGTGGTTATTCTGCTGCAGGCCCTCCACCAATGACAGCACGATCCCTGGCTACATCAGCTGCCCATCGTTGTGCAGCATTCACCATGTCTGTTGCACTCTGTCGAACCTGCTCACATGTCCTGTCCTGGTGGCCACTGTCATTCACAACCCGGACAAGGTCTGCCCACAATGCAGTCCACTGCTCCCTGTTATGCCCTCCCCCCTGGATAGCAGGATGTGATGATGCTGCCTTAGTCCTTCAAGTATTATTTTATTCTCCGCATCTGAGAAGGGGGCATGGCATCTATGGTACATTATTCCTGAAAGACAACACAAGGGGAATACATTACAGGATCAGATACATGGACGTCCACTATGTACAGATACAGCAAGGACAAAATGGCTAGCACTATCCACTGCTTGCTCACACATGTCATACCCCACAGTGTAACAACATACTACATGTCTGGATACAACCTAGATAGTATCAATGCTGAGGTATTTCCCTGTGTGCCATGAGACATTCTGCTGTATGATCATACACCCAACACTCCAGTCTACTGTGGTGTGTCCCCTAAAGCCAAGCACCCAATAATATGTCATAAGACCACTGCAAGACAAATAGCAGTGTGCTATCACAACCACTATAAAGGGACAGTCCAATAACACCAGTGTGCCACAATGACAATAGACAGTGCAACCTTGAAGTATTGTACGTCTCCTGTAGGTGTAAGACAGCAGGGTATCAATGACATGTCAACAGGCTTACTGCTGTAATCCATATTCCCCATACCTCTATCCTCCCATCTGCACTCTGTTATATACAAAAAACAGTTACATACCTGGTGGAGTGCAGTACTCCTCTGTTGCAATGTGCTACTAGTACTGTTTGGCAAAGGAGTGCTCTGTGTGAGGAAAGCCTCCTACAGAATGTTTCCCTATAGCCAGCTGCTTGCATTTTTAACATGGTTCTCATTAGCAGGTGATTGCCTCTAAACCAATCTGTGGCTCTAATATGCTAATTGCAGCCAAAACAGCTGAACTGCACTATCATTAGCCAATGACATGTAACCACTGTGCAATACATAAGGCCTTCATGTAGACCAGGGCCCTTTTCTTAGCTGTTGAGATGGGCATTACTGGGGTGAACAGACTACATCTTCACAGAGGGTAGGTCTGCAGCAGAAACCTTTACATTGAGCTGTGTGTACCACAGGCTTCAGCTGCTGCTGCAGGTAACAGACATAGGCAGACAGTGTGAACACTTTGGAGGACAACAAGCTGTAGGTGTATCTGTGTCAGCCTTGTTGTAGAGGCACAGCCAGGGTGAGGGTACCCTTTACACTCCAATTAAGGCATGTGTTTAATGTATGTATGTTAGGCAACTGTGTCAACAACACAGTACTAGGTGACATATAGTAATGCTATACAGATATGTGAAGTGCGTGCCTACCTGCAGGATTGTAACTTCCAGCACTGAAAAGCAGTTATTTAATTTGCAATGCTTTGTGTAGATAATGAGTGCATGAGTCATTCATTAATTGCTGTCTTCACAATAATATAACTGAAATGCAACACAACAGTGGATTTGAACCCAGGACTGTGTGTGGCAAAATGTACTGTATACAAGGCATTTAACAGACTGAGCTACTGACTCACTGCTACAGCAGGTGTATTTGCAAGATATATCTGCACACATGCAGGCGGTGACAAACATTTTCTACATCCATCAGTATGTGCATCACTTTTTATGGATTTATTTCTGCACCAGAGTCCCATTTGAATATGTATTTTGCCATGAATGTCTTAGCAGATGACTTTCTCTATGCTCCTGATAAAAGGGCACATTTACCTGCTATCACAGGCCTCAGTTACAGCCATTATCATGTCTTTGGCTGTCTAGTGGTGTACTATTGCACCAGAGTCCAAGGTACACTCCCATTTTTTCCATTACATTTTATTCTAGTTTGCGTGGTGCAGCACAGCGTGCAGCTCCGCTGAAACACACCTAATGACTGTAAATGGCAATTATGTTTTGTTTAAACCACCTGTTTTAATTAAGAGTTGCGTGGTGTGGCAGGTTATTGCAGTGTGCTACAGTTGTGATGGGCTCGGGTTCGAAACATGGCAGAGGTGTTTATTTTGTACATGTGTCTTACAATATAGTAATTATAGATCTATTTAACTGAGCTTAGCAAAGCTGTGTGATGCAGTGCGTTGCATAGGACCATGTTAAAAAATATAAAGAAAACAAAAAAGGTGAGATAGGAAAGTGGTGAAATGGGAGCAAGCAGGGGAAAAACATTGTGAAAGACAGGGAGGGATGTGCAGGAAGAGTGTAGGAAAGAACCATAGCTATCCATTTCTTGTACAACAACAACTGTGCACTTTTGACAGAATTTGTAGATGAATTTGGACTCTCAAACCCCAGAGAGAGGGGTGAGGACAACATAACGGTGTTGTTAACCCACCTGGACCAAATTACATGTGTCCAGTGGGCATGTGTAAGAAATGGAGAGCTATGTATGGCACAAATTTTTTGGGACAGGTGCCCCCCCCCTTTTTTTTTAAGGTGAGAGTGGAATGTTAGGGAAGGGACATAGGTACATGTTGGGGAGGTAAGTTGGGTAGGTGAGGATGCATTTGCAAACAGACAAGACAGCAGACAGGGGCGGTGTGTGACACATGAGGGGGTGAACACCTTGGATAGGGAGGGTGTTGTGGAATTCAAGTCCCATGAGCCTCCAGATGGCAGCAGCGTGACTCACATCTCCACCCATGGGACTGTCGGCACTGCTCCTTCACTGCGTGGGGGGTGGCAGTGCTCGAGGCTGGGCACTGGGGCAAGGCTGCCCCATAAGGTTGGCCAGCATGTCCTCAATCCATATCAGGCAGTAGTCATAGTCATGGTGGACAATCCTGTGCACCATGACTGGCAACTCAGCCCAGGTGAAAACTGCCCCTCTGCCACTGCTCCCAGAGTGGGGCCCATCCCCATCCCATGGGGTGGCACTACCTGACACCACAGGTATTGTAGGTGCAGCAGAGGGGACACCATGAGTCTGGGTCCCAGATGTGCTGGGACCCGGTGTCACGGCCGGTTGAGGCAAGGTAAGGGGATCAGATGGAACCAGCCTACCTTGACGTGCTGTGGTAACTGAGGTATAGCAATAAGTTGAGGTTAGATATGAACAAATCATTGTTAGTATTAAGAGCATGAAACATCATATTGATTAACCCAAATACATAGCAATGTATATTATATATGACACAACATAAAATAACAGAACAGTCAGTATGTTAACAGCATGCCAGTAACAGTTAAAGCATAACAGCAACCACACGGTTAATTTAACAAGATTTGTTAATATGAAAGCATAACAACACATAACAATAATAAACAGCATAAGGCCAACAAAACGGTTAATTTAACAAGATATGTCAATATGAAAGCATAATAACACATAATAATAAACCACATTTCCCAAAATATAGTTATTTTAACAAACTATCTTAATAGTAAACTATAATAATACATAAAACATTAAATACATGCAAATAAGGGGTGGGGAGAGAGAGAAAAACAGTCCATTAGTGACACTACAGATTATATCCCTGAAAATTGTGGTAATATTTACACTACAGGTATGTATTGTCAGTTTTGTGAATAGTGACAAGTCTCCTATAGATAATGTAGCATGTACATACCTCTCAAGCTGCTTCATGGGACAGTATGGTCCAAGCAATAATAAATGCAGGTACACAACTAGACAGAACACTTGCACATCATGTGGACTTATATAACTACCAAGGTGTTCTGGAAACAGATTTGGTAATACTCTGCATTCCAGGTAATCATTTCTGTGGTAATCCTATGATAGACGGATACACAATATTACAGTACAAGAAATCATGACACTTGAGAGGCATGTTTGTGTACAGTTCATAAACTTGACAGCCATCATGCCTTAGTTGCCAGGCATGGGAACAGAACCCAATAGCTGTGACTGCAGGGGACATTTGCAAATAATGTAATAACTGACTGCAGCAACGTAGTACAGACATGCAAGGAATATAGCCATACTGGAAATAGACAGAGTTATTTATGAATCAACAATGCTGGTGAACATGATATTCTTATTTATTTTAAAACTCTGTGAAGTCTATACACAATATCTGCTCATAACATGGGCTACCTCACTCATATACCTTTTGTTCCTGGGGAAATAGAAAATGTGAGCATTACATGACTGATAATGTGCTGGAGACAACCTTGAATCACACTATGAGTTGGGCAATACAAGTTACAGGAATTCTTTTTGCATTCTAGAACTATTACAGTGTTATAATTGACTGCAGTGACAATAGAATATAGACACATGGAATACAACAGTACTGACTATATTAAAACTGCTTTATTTTAGTATCAACAATGCTGGTGAATGTTAGATTAGGGACTTCCATTTTAAAGTAGTTATTAGAAATAAGACAGGATAAAGAGTAAAACAGAAATTTTGTTTCATGAGGATAACCTTGCTGGTCAGCAGTTTATTAGAAATGAAAGATAAGCATAAAGTGTGCAGACAGAATGTTCTTTTCTCAAGGAAAATATACAATCTTGCCAGCTACAGAATGTTCTTTAACCAAGCCTGGAAACCAAGGGAACCAAGGCTAAGAAGGCATGCAAAGCATCACAGGGTTTTTGGTATTATTAAAATATACTTCAGATACAGTTAGAGAGGTCAGTTAAGGTTACTTAGTTTGTTCGACCTGGTATTACAGAGAAGATTACAGACACTCAAGCCTGAGTACAGAAGACAGGTCAAAATAAAGACTATATTAGTTTTGACAATCAGAATAGGATGTGCAGTAACTTTGAACACTAATTGTTTATCAGCACTGTTAATAAAGACAGTATTCGGATATTGTGAACATCTAATAAAGCCATACTGAATGAACTACAGTGTTTGGAGAATTCATTCTGCAAAGTACACAAGACTTGGCCCATAAAGGGGAGACTGGCACCTGTTCAGCACAAGTTTAGGTAATTAACAGATAAAGACTTTCATTCTCAGTCTCATTACAGTGTTTCCAGCTAATTATGGTACAATACAGTCTTATCAATTCTTACAATGGCACCCAACTAAGCCTGCTGTCTGAGGAGAGATATACAATTCTTGTAACACAGCAGCTACTCTGCACACTCAGAAGATCAAAGACAGTTGTAGTGTGTAAGCCTTTCAAATCCAGTTTCCAGTGCAGCATATATTTTCTTAAGTTCACAGTGACTGTCTTTCCAAGTCACTACAACAGAAGTACTACAAACATTTCAACAGCACTTCAGAGCTTTTCCAGCTGAGAGGCCCCAGTAAAGGTAATCAACAATGCTACAGACCATCCTTTCAGTAAAGGTATCATTCATTTTCAGACTTGGTCACACTACTTGAATTATACACAAATCTACAAAATAACAGTGTTTTGTTCATCTACAGTGGTCTACACAGCAATTATTTCAAACAGCCTTATCAGCAAATAGATACAGCTGCATTTCTCATTACATCAAAGATGTTTCAGTAAGACATTACTTCATGCAAAAAACAGACACGGCAACAATGCAGCTATTAACCAAAGTGCACAGCACCAGTGTTTACTTCACAAAGTCTCAAACAACGTTGGCAGACCAGTATTAAATCAAAGCAGTGTTCCTTCAAAACATAAAAAAAATTATCCAGTTAACAGCTATCTCCAAGAACTTTCAAATTTCCATTGTAACGTCACACAGCCAAGAAGCAAAAAAAGGATACTAAGCTACAAACTGCACACATTCGTCCAAGAACATAAAGTTATGTAAGACTTTATATGAATTTTTTTTAGTTAACAGCTCAAATAAGTTTAAATTGATCAGTAAAAGTCATTTCCATACCTGTTGTATAAACATGTCAAGTAATACTGCTACAGTTAAAACATCAGTAAATCTTTGGTTTAATTTTAAAAATGTTCTCTTAAAGTTAAAGAGTTATTAGTTCAAAAATGTTACATATTTCTAAACACAAAAGGCTTAAATCGCAGAAGCAAGCTAATAAGTCGGCTTCCGTCAGTATGGCTTTGGAATTAATCCTTGTGTAAATGCTTCAGCACATACAATTCAAAATACAGAAGTATGTTGCAGTATTAAACATACAAATGTCAACACAGTCAAAGTACATAACATGCAGGCAATGTTTCAAGTTCACATTACTTCATCTACTTTTTTATTTTCAGAATCAACTGCAATGTTTGCACTGATGGGAGATAAGAGAAATCAGCGTGCAGATTTTAATAAAACTCCACTGCCAATCATGAATGGACACGTGATCCGCTGTGGCGACCTCTAACTGGGAAGAGCCGAAAGAAGAAGAAGTAGAAGAAATTACAGTATAACTGAAGAACATACTTCAGTGCTAAGTAAAAGAATGCATTCCATAGCTATCTGTAAAGATTAGGGCATTAAGCTGTCACTGTTTAAGGTTAAAAGAAATAACAATATTTCATTGTTTATGGACAAATCAACTTCAGTTACACACAGATCTTTATTAAAAGACACAAATGCAGTTCTGTCAGGATTTAAAAGGTCAAAGATTACAGCAGCTAACACTTCAAAGTGTAGCAGCTCTGTACTAGGTATAAACATGTCATTAGAGTTATACACAATTTGTGTAAATGTACAGATGTTAAAGAATTGGTTACAACAGAAACATGCAGATTTATGGGTTAAAGATAAAATAAATTCCAGTTCAGCTGACACAGCTGAAGTGCTAAGAAAGACATATTGGGTGTGGCCAGTCAGAAAAAAGGGTAACCATTTACCTCTATGCCTTGTAAGGTATATCAGAAATGACAGTCAAATTAATTTGCAGAATAAAGGGTTTACAGTTACAGATTTGGCAAATTAATTTTTTGTGTTATTGTTTTGTTTGTGTTTTGTACTAAAGTGTTGCAATGCACAAACAATATTGTAATATAGACAGAGACAAAATAATGTTTCCTAATTTACAGAATATAAAATTTAAAGTCAATGCTATATTGTAAAAGTGACAACACAGTTAATTCAGATCCTATATATAAAATATTACATTATGTAATCAGTTTGAGACTGTTTATGTTTCATATGGAGATGGCACTTTGCCAAGCACATCAGCTCAAATTACAGCCAGCCTAGCAAGCTGAATTAAAGACAGTACTATCCATTTAATGCATTTACAGTTTTACTATTTATCCAAAGAAATTGAAGACAGTTATAATACATTCTTGCAGCATTCACTACTAACTGAAAAGTTAAATGACATCAGCAAAAGAAATGGTTATGGTGAGAAAGTGGGTGGAGTTTTACTCACAGAACAGTATGTTAAAATCTAAGAGTCACGAGACAAAATGTAAAAAGTTCGACAGTTAAAGTTAATTTTATATAGGTGCAGAAATGCACAGTGTTACATTACTATTTAGTTTCATTTGAGATTATCAGTTTGCTTACAGACTTGCAAGAGTTTATTATCAGTAAATGTTTATTTCATGCAGAAAAATGTAAAGTCAGCACAGTAAGCAATGCTACCAGTTCATAGTTGTTAAAGCTGCAAATGATTATCTCATGCAGAAAATGTAAATAAGCTCAGGGCAATAAGGAATGT
Source organism: Protopterus annectens (assembly GCF_019279795.1). Lineage (NCBI taxonomy): Eukaryota > Metazoa > Chordata > Ceratodontiformes > Protopteridae > Protopterus > Protopterus annectens. Next base: position 1,017,028,482 of record NC_056732.1, on the reverse strand, counting down.
TATAACTGTTAAAGATGCAAATGTTATTTTAAGGACCTAATACAAAATACAATCAAGAACTTTAGTCACCCAGCCTTTCACAATAAATAAAAAAGAGGTTAAAAGGCCTAAGTACTTCAATATTAAAGCAGGCTTTCCTTTACCTCATCAGTGACTGGGACAATGCAGAGTAAAATTTGGCAAGAGCTGTAGTGCAGAAGTTGACTGTCTGTATGTTTCAGTTATTTCTTCAATGTTTGTTTAAAGTTTAAATGTATGAGTTAAAGCAAGTAGGTATGTTTTCAGACAGTTATTTAACAGTACTAGTTTTCAGTCTATGTTCAGTCAAAATGTTCTCATTTTCAGACAATTATAAGTTAATAAGTATGTATGTTTTCAGATAATTGTACAACAGCACTAGTTTTCAGTCTATGTTCAGACAATAGTACTAGTTTTCAGTTTATCTATGTTTAGACAATGTTCTCATGTTTTCAGACAGTTCTACAGCAGTACCAGTTTTCAGTCTATCTGTGTTCAGACAATCAAAATGTTCTCATGTTTTCAGACAATTGTACAATAGTACTAGTTTTAGTTTATCTATGTTCAGATAATACTGACAGAAAAGCAGATTTCAGTTAATTTTTCATCTGTGTTCATGTAACACTGTCAAAATGTTCTCATGTTTCAGACAATTAGGTTCATAGGTTCATACTAGGCTATCTGCCCGAGGGCATTTATAAGCCTAGCCCATAGTTTTGTGGCTTACGCCACCCCTTTAGTTTGGAGAAACTATGCCCATTATTTTGCTGTGCCTCTGTCGAGCAGTGACACTGAGGTAACCCCTGGGGTGTATCTGCGATCTCCCATCCATTTGTCAACTGAAATACACAACAACTAGGTTTCAGTCTTATGTCCAGACAATGATAGTTTGGCTTTCAGAACATAACATGTACCAGTTTCAGTTTTGCTTTTATCTGTGTTTAGTTAACACTAGCAAAATATATTCTTTTAGTATTAGTTTAGTTTCCAGAATATACACAGCTATTTTAAATGTTCAGTATACGCTAATGTAAATTTCAGTCAAGATTCAGAATTCAGAATGACATTCATACTCAGTTATGTGTTCAGTATACTACATTTCAGTCATATCTCAAAATATAAAAATAATAGTTACTTCAAATTATTCATTCACTAGAGTAAGAATAAAGTACATTATTTAGTCATTAGTTAAGGGTAAAGTGACAGACTTATTTGTAACAGGCTTACTCCATCATTCAGTTATTAGTTATGGGTAAAGTGACAGAATTACTTTTTACAGACTTATTTAAAATAAGTTATTTAAATAGTAGGTAGTAATAGCTATTCAGTTTACTCAAGGTATAACATGGCAGGTTTAATATGTTAATTAATTTACAAAGTACAGTGCACTTTACATAATTATTGTACATTAGTCAGAAATTAAAAGGACACTAACAGACAATGCAAGCATATAGGTTCATAGGTTTATACTAGGCTATCTGCCCTGGGGCATTTACAAGCCTAGCCAGAGTGTGTTTGGCTTTCGCTTCCCTTTTAGATCGGTTTACTATGCCTCTGTAGAGTAGGTCACGGAAGATAGCCCTTTTAAGGTTAGTTTACTGTGCCCCTGTCTAGCAGGGACACAGAAGAGATCCCAGGGGTGAACTTACGATCTCCCATCCACTCGTCAAGATTTCTCTTGAAGAGGGTCAGTGAGGGGCTCTGCCTAACATGGACTGGGATTCTGTTCCACAGTGAGGGCAGCCTCTGGGATATGAATCTGTCCCTCCAGCATATAGACTTGAAATACAGAAAGTATAGGTTTTAGTAAACTATTATAGCCCTTAAATATTCATAAAAGTTAAAAAAGGCAAGTAGCTTTATAGAGAAAATCTAAATAAAAATGTATAGACACAAGTTAACACAGAACATGGTAATTATGCTTCAAGACCACTTTAGTGCAGATTTCAATTAGTCTTCAGAAAATAGCCATCATGCTTGATAGGCTAAAGAATAAAAAGAAACAGTGCAATGTTTAAAGATGTAAATCTATAAACAACAGGAAAAGGTTTCATTTGCTATAAGAGAGAGACATCAAAGTATACTAAGGCATTGGTTCATAAGGTAGAAAACATAGGTAATAAACAATGTAACTTTACCATTACGGCATACAGAAATATAAAAGAAAAATAAGCAGGGTTAACAGTTCGTACTCTTGTCTAACTTAAATAAAGATTCCCAAAGACAGGTTAATCAGCTTTAAAAGCCACAGAATTAAAATGCACTACTTTTCAGAATAATGTACAAGTTTTAAATATATCATTCATACATCAGAACATACACTTAAAAACTCTAAAGACTACAAATCTAGGTAATATGAAAATCAAATCATAATGTTAAGAGATTTCAATCCAAACAGGCCATAAATGCTCAAGTGACACCTAGTTGTCAAAATTAAAATTGCAGGTTTACCAAATATTTTTTTTTTATTTTTAAATTACGAGACAGGTAGCATAAAACTGTATACAGTAGTTAGCAATACAAATGTAAGGTAACTACAGAAGTAGGTCCCTGCAGACTTTCGTCAGGGACCTCAGGGACAACTGTTAGATTAGGCATTTCCATTTTAAAATAGTTATTAGACGTTAGAGAGGATAAAGGGTAATATTGAAATTGTGTTTCATTTAAAAGACAGTTAAGCAGAAAGACAGGATAACCTTGCTGGTCAACAGTTTGTTAGAAAGGAAAGATATGCATAAAGTGTGTAGACAGAATGTTCTTTTCTCATGGAAAAGATACAATCTTGCCAGCTACAAAATGTTCTTTAACCAAGCCTGGAAACCAAGGTGAACCAATGTTAAGAGGGAGTGTACAGCATCACAGGGTTTGGTATTAAAATATACTTCAGATACAGTTAGAGAGGTCAGTTAAGGTTAGTTAGTTTGTTCGACCTGTTATTACAGGAAGATTACAGACACTCAAACCTGAGTGCAGAAAACAGGTCAAATAAAGATTATATTAGTTTACGTTGCTCAGGACAATCAGAATAGGAAGTGCAGTAACTTTGAACACTAATTGTTTATCAGCACTGTTAATAAAGACAATGCTAGAGCAGGGAATGCCCCACAAATATGTAATTAATTTTTACTCTGTTTAAAAAATATGCAAGCTGAATGTCTGCAAAACTGGCATGCATAACGGTGTGCTTCTCTCCCAACAGCTGCAGCTGAGAGGGCTCACAATGTCAAGTCCCATGCCGGGTACCTGGCCATGTTAAGCCGTGAGCATGGTAAGTACAGATTTAGTATGCTAACTGTAGTGCAATAAGCAAGAAAGACTAAAGCATTTACTACAATAAAGTATACACAAGTAACACTGTAGTGCAATAAATGGGCAAGTAGAACTGTAGTGCAATAAATGGGCAATTAGAGCTATAGTGCAATACATGAACAATAACAACTGAAGTTCAATAAACAATACCAATAACAGTAAGCAAAATGGTGTTCAGCAGGATTGTGTTGTCATAAGCATGGCGGTAGAGCTGTATGCATTGCTTGTCTAAATTAAAAAGGTCAATGCACACAAATGTAACACTATGATAGTTGTAGAATGCAAACTAATGGGCTGCAAACTGCATTTATTAACTCATAGTACTGTCCAAGGCTGTCTCCAGGCCAGTATCGGTCACATAATGTTCTCTGTTCCTCCTACTTCAGATAGTAAAGGTATATGGGTGAGGTAAGCCCACTCCATGGGCAGATACTGTGTGTGTACTTCACAGATATTTCAAAGCAATAACAATACAAAATGTTCACTGTAAGAATTGATAACACTGTACTGTTATTGTAATTAGCTAGAAACACTATAATGAGACTGAGAATGAAAGTCTTTATCTGTTAATTACCCAAACGTATGTGGAAGGGGTGCCAGCCTTACACTCTGAGCCCCGGAATCCACCCTGCATCAGCTGGGGTACATGTTTTTTAACAAGGAGCCCAACCATGACCCTGGACTCCTGAATACGCCACCTCTTCGCCCGAAAGCACACACCTTCGCCAACACTGTCAGCCATACCAACAGTTGATTGAACTCCAATGAACGATGCAGAATTCCCACCTATTGGGCTTAATATAGGCTGTTTTCCCACCCATACACATTATTGAACAACATTCAAAACAGCGTCATGTCACTTAACAGTACGCAAACCAGCTAAGTGAAGCCAAGCAGTGTGAAAGCTCACAAAACCGTGGGTTTAGCGAGGCCTAGCATCGTGCAGACATTTGTAGCCATTAGCATATTTATGCACTGCTTAGCAAACCACAGCAGTGCCAAAATTCACAGTAGTCTAATAAAATTAAAGAAAAATATTAGATTCATTTACAGACATATTCTATCTGTTATGGACTCAAACCCAGGACCTACTACACATAAGACCATAACTCGACCCATGCAGCTAGTTGGATGTTATAAAAACGAGTATACCTTCACATATACTACTAGGCTACCTGTTAGTGTTGCTGAGCACCTCACTGTGCAAACATGCTTAAACACACCTATAAATAAATAATTAATTACATCTGGTTTCTATTTTTAGATGCCTGGCAGGTGTTGGCCATGTATGTATAAACTTCGCTTGGCTCTGCTGTGTTCCACGCCGCACCGCTCAAACGGCAATTGAATAAAAAAGAAAAAGAAAAAAATGTAATTATGATAATTAATTACATCTGGTTTCTATTTTTAGATGTCTGGCAGATGTCAGCTGTCTATATGTGAGCACAGCTTGGCACTGCTGCACTCTATGGCATGCCGTGTAAACAGCAGTTAAAAAAAAAATAAAAAAAATATAAAACATCATAAAAATGACATATTATACATTTGACACACTTCACAACATTACAACAGTGGCGAGGAGCATTACAGGGAGACTCACACTCATCTGCAGCCACGGGTTGCCTCTACACATCTCCCTACACTGATTCAATGTCCATGTTCTTTGGGTCTCACTCGGCACAGTGTCATCATTAATATGCATGGCGTACTGCCGAGGGGGGACGGTGGCCATGTACATGGATACATTCCATGTAGGCTCTACACTGTGCCTACATGGATTTTATTAAATCCCGGGGCATGTTTTCTGAAAGTATTCAAGTGTTTTCCCAATCTGGGAAAGCAGTAAAGGTAAGACAAAACCCAGACAGCACTAAGTAGAAGCACATGCATCTTAGCATGGATAATCTTCCTTTTATGTTAACCCAAGTCTATGAGTATGGTCGTCAGTTTGGGACAACTGTTCCTATTAGGAGGGTAAAACTTCAGTATTTGAAAATGTACATAGATTTGTATGTTAGTATTAAGTTAGTAGGTTTAGGGGTGTATTGGGTGTATTTTTTTGTTTGAGGGCTTTCAATAAAACAAAAAAGTTTTTTAGATGTGACATAGGTTTAAGTGGATATGTCATGGAACAAGTGTATAAAAGAACAATCTATGAAACATTAGTTTATGCATGTAACACAAAGGCTGGAACTAGATACTTAACACAAAAAAGCTGTTACACATAAAAGATTGGAATAATAACTTTGTTAACATATTAATGCTTTCTATATTATCTTTAAATGTTAATGATTCCACAGATAAATACAAAAAATAAAGAGTAGTGAAATTTACTTAAAAATGTAGAGTGTAAATAGCTATGCTATGAGACACATTTGGAATGAACTGAACATATAAATTTGATAAAGAAAGGTTTTCAGGATGGTTATTCAAAGGAATACCTGGGACAAAGAAAAGAGGAGTACTTATATTAATTGCAAGAGGAGCTCCAATAGTGATAGAAGAAGATGGAAAAAATAATGGTAGATTTGTAGTACTAAAGAGCTACTGGCAAGGGAGGAGGATTACAGTGGCATGCAGTACTATTCCATCTAAAACTGCTATAATGAAGCTTAAGCAAATTCTGGGAGAAATAATCGGCATTCAGCAGAGAATATAACTTATAGGTGGGGACTAGAATTTGATTTGCAGCAGTGAGGATGTGTTTGGGGGCCGAGAAAGGAAAATATAACAAAGAAAGGTAGATTTTTGAAGCAATTTAAGAAAATATTTGGCATGGAAGATGTGAATTCAATAGTAGGAGTTCGGAGTGAATTTACGTATTATTCCCCAAGATACAAAAACTGGGCTAAGCTAGATAGAACTTACATTTCACAGGAACAGTTGCATTTAACTGAAAGTTTTGATACACATCCAATAACTACTTCAGATCACACACCAATAACTAAAATAACAATGCAGGGTAATGAAATAAAAATAAGACACTATCACTTTCCCACCTAGCTGTTGAAAACAGATGAATTTAAGGAATTGGTGGTGCAAATTATTCATGAGTTATTACAGAACACAGATATTTCTTCTGAAAATATAGCTAGAAGTGGGATAAAATTAAAGTGGAATTTAAAAATAAAAGCAAATAAACTGCTGTCCCTCCACGTGGAGGATATACGTAATAAAAATATATAACACCATTACAAATGTTTAAAATTGCTGTTCTCTTATAAAAGGGATCACATATAAACATAAAACACCACTGAGAAGGTTTTAATGTGAAATCCAAAATAAGCAAAAGAATATTAATAAAATCAACTGGAAATCACCATAAATTCTAATGGCAAAAGCCAACAACAGGATAAGCGCTTTTGATAAAGCCTTCTTCAGATCCATACATTTAACAGAATTAACCCATCACTTTATCAGGTGTAGGTGTAGGAGCCAATCAAATTACTTCTTCATGTTCTTGCCTCAAAACACCGGTTTTAAAGGAACCAAGCCATTTAAACCAGGTTTCCTGTCATCCTGTAGGTCTGCTACCCACCTGGTCTCTGCTATTTCAGTTTTATTTGTGATGTTACCTCCCCTAGCAGTGATGTTAATTTCCTCTAAGCATGAAAAAAGAAACTTATGTCCAGGATGATCCTGTATATAGTTGGCTAAGGCATTAGTGCTTACAGCTAATCTAATGTCACAGTTATGATGTAAAATCCACTTCTTAAACAACCTATTGATTTTTCCTATGTAAAATGCTACACAGCTGTTGCACCTAGTCACATACACTAGATCTTTGGTATTGCAATCCACATAGGTTCTTTCTTCATATCTATGACCATTTACTGGATGTTGAAAGTAATTATTAATGTCTATATGGGGGCATGCTTTACACCTATGACATGGAAATGTGCCAACTTTTAGAGGCCATACTCTTAAAGATTGTGGCTAGGTGCAACAGCTGTGTAGCATTTTATGTAGGAAAAAACAATAGATTGTTTAAGGAGAGGATTTTACGTCACAACAGTGACAGATCAGCCATAAGAACTAATGCCTTAGCCAACCATATATTGGATCATCCTGGACATAAGTTTCTTTTTGCATGCTTAGAGAAAATTAACATCACTGTTAGGTGAGGTAACATCACAAATAAAACTGAAATAGTGGAGACCAGGTGGATAGCAGAACTACTGCCTGACAGAAAACCTGGTTTAGATGGCTTGGTTCCTTTAAAGCCTGTGTTGAGAGGCAGGAACTTAAAGAAGCAATCTGATTGGTTCCTATACCTGATAAAGTGATGGATTCATTCTTTTAAATGTATGGATCTGAAGAAGGCTTTGCCAAAAGTACTTATCCTATTGTTGGCTTCTGATATTAGAATTTATGGTGATTTCAAGTTGATTTTATTATTTATTTTGCTTATTTTGGATTTCACATTAAAACCTTCTCAGTGATGCTTTATGTTTATATACAATCCCTTTCATAAGGGAACAGCGATTTTAAATGTTTGTTCTGGTGTTATATATTTTCATTACGTATATATCCTCCCCATGGAGGAACAGCAGTTTATTTGCTTTTTTTGTGTGTGTTTAATCAGCTGTTCCTTGGACAGCCGATACACATATTCGTTGACTCTGAGTTTAAAAATATGGTAGAAATAAAAGAAAGAATTATGGTTAAGAAGTAACAAGAATTAATTAGAGGGGCTGATAAATGTTAAAGTATTGGTGACTAGGGGAATCTCACAGAACAAGAGGAGGAGCAATTGCAGAATGCTACACAGATAATAAGGGATAACCTCGATAATATGCATGAGTTTAGAATGATTGCTGTTAAAAAACACCACTCCACGAACCAACTCACCAAAAAAAGAAAAAAAACACTGAACAACTGGAGAAATGGTCACCATCCACTTTTACTGTGGAACACAGTAAAAGTGGATGGTGACTGTTTCTCCAGTTGTTCAATGATTGTTGTTAAGCAACTGTTTTTTGATAATAACTCCAAAGCACAAAAACTTTTAGTACAACAACTCAGGCAACAAAAAGCAGAAAGGGTTGTCGCCAAGCTTAGGGAGCCTATAACAATTAAGATAAGAGATCCTGTAGAGGTACTAGAAATGTTTTTGAAATTTTATGAAAGTCTATATAAAGCAGAGAAATATGGAAATCAGAAAAGGTACAAATAGAAATGTTTATGGAAAAATTAAATATGCCAAGGTTAGAGGAAGAGGAGGCTCAATTGCTAACAGGATAGGAGAAGCTGAGATAAAAATGGTGATGTATAGCCAATCTGCAGGAAAGTCCCCAGGAATAGATGGTATTCCTCTAGATGTTTGGAAGCTAGGAGGGAAAAAATGATAAAGATCTGGAAGTTTTTTTAACACTATTTTAAGAGGAGGAGAAGCACCAACATCCTCAAAGAAACAGGTGGTGGCTGTAATCTCTAAAGAGATAAAAGATCAATAAAATCCATCTTCATACAGCCCCATTTCAATCCTAAACCATGATTATAAAATGTTCATGTCTAGAATGGCTAAAAGAATGGCAAAGGTGATGCCAAAATTGACAGACAGGGATCAATGTGGGTTTGTGGAGGGGAGGCAACATTTGACAACATTAAGAGAACATTGATGATGCAGAGGGAAGTAGAATGTAAAAAAATGCCACTGTTGTTAGTGGATCTTAATGCAGCGAAAGCATTTGACGGAGTAAGCTGGGAGATTATGAGCAGAGCAATGGAAACATTTGCATTCCCTGATATAATTATAAGGTTGATTAGGAGGCTACATGAGGGACCAGAGGTGAAAATTAAAGTAGGAGGGCTCCTCTCTAATAATTTCTGTTTGGAAAGAGGAACCAAGCAGGGGTGTCCTCTTTCTCCTTTGTTATTTGCATTATATTTAGAACCAGTGGCAAAGAAAATAAGTGACTCAGAAATTCAAGGACATGATTAGTATGGTAGCCAAGAAAAGCTGGCTCTATCTGCAGACGACATTATTTTACACATGATAAAACCAGAAAAGGACATTTCAGCATTGTGGAACATTTTTGAGGCAGTTTCAAATATTTTCAGGACAAAAATTAATGAAGCTAAAACAAACGCAATAGCTATAAATTATGTACTCACATATGAATTGGTTCAGCAATATCCATAATTATGCAGACATGATAAAATGAAGTACTTAAGAGGGCGGATTAAAAAGGATTCTGGTGTGTCATCTAAGGATATGCGGGAAGAGACTACATAAAAGATAAAACAAAAATTGAAAAATATTTTTAGTCCCTTTAGTTTTATACACTGGTCAGGCATATTTTTATCAACCAGAGGAGAAGTTGTGGATAGCAATTAATAAAGAGCTGAAGGATTTTACCTGGGAGGAGAAGACAGCAAGAGTCAAGTGGGATAAGCTGATTCTTCCAGTAGAACTAGATAGTTTGGGATTACCCAATTTGAAGGGGTATTTCAGAGCTACAGAGTTAAGGTTCCTATACATATTACAAGCAGAAACCTATAATTCAAAGTGGAAAATTATGATGAGGATGAAACAGGGGAGAAGCTCAAGAAACAAGGAGAGACTGGGATTATGGATGCAGATCCTTAAAGAGAAGAACAACTGCCATACTGAATATTACATTCATAAAGTAGCAGAAAGTATTGTAATAACTAAACCAACACAGGAGTGGAGAAGGGAGATTCTGCCGATAGGGATGATTGCAATTAGGGATAGAGACAATAGGCAAGACAGGGCTGGAATTTATTTGAAAAAATAGCAAAAGAACCAAGATAATGAGAGCAAATAATTAGAGAGGGAAAGCTAATAGAATGGGAAGAGGACAAGAATTTACTTCGACTGCAAGCTAGAGATTGCCTTCCATATCACGGATTGATATCAGAGGACAGGAAAAAAGAAGGAAATAGGAGATCCTAAGTGAAAGGCCAGCATTGGTAGAACGTTTAGTAGAGTCTAGAACAGAACCTGTTGTTAGAAAATGAATAATCAGTACAGCATACAAAATATTGCACAATAACTATAAGAATCAATCAAAGGAGGCTAGAAAGGATTGGCAAGAGAGATTGGATAAGCAATTCACAAAGAAAAGTACAGTTTTGTACCTACCATAAATGTAGATGTTCGAGGATCCACATTGCTGCAGTCCTAACTATTGGGGTAGTCCGCTGTTTTCTTGCCCCAGATGTCAGAAGACCCTAAAAGACAAGGCCCAATATACCTGCATATATACAAAAATATCAGCATAAAACCTCACCTACACAACCACCCCTAAACACAGAACATCTACATTTATGGTAGGTACAAAACTGTACTATGTTCAGAATCCCAAAGCGGCTGGCAAATCATAAAGAAGCAGGAGCTGACAACATGCCTTGCAAAATAGCTGTGGCAAAACCAGCCCTGGACTTAGAGTAGAGAGGAAGGTGATAATGCTTAGAGAAAGTATGCACTGAACTCCAAGTAGCTGCCTCCTTAGAAATGCTGTTGAAGTGGCAGTAGCCCTAGTGGAATGAGGCCTAATCCCAGCTGGAATCTCCTTGCCATGAAGGGAATAACAAAATGCAATGCAAAACCCAATCCACCTAGAAATAGTTTGTTTTGACACAGGCTTGCCCTAACAAACAACTGCTGAGACTGCCTAAAATCCTTAGTCCTGCTCAAATAATAACGCAATTGCCTGTGCACATCTAAAGTGTGCAAAATCTTTTCCCCTTTATTTTGGGGGTCTGCATAAAAAGTAGGCAAATGAATAGTTTGCTTTAAAGCCACACTAGAAACCACCTTAGGCATAAAAGAAGGATTAGTACGTAATGATACCCTATCCTTATGGAAAATCAAAAAGGGCTCTACTGCCATAAGGGCCTGCAACTCAGACACCCTTCTTGCAGAAGTAATAGCCAACAGAAAAGCAGTCTTCCATGACAAGTATTTCAATTCAGCAGTAGCTGCAGGCTCAAAAGGTTGTAGAGTAAGTTTTTCCAACACAAAATTGAGATCCCAAGCAGGAGTAGGAGCTCACTGCTTGAATAAAGGATAAACAATGATGGGTCACAATCATAGTGAGCTGAAATTGCTGCAGCATGAATCTTAATGGAAGAAGGACAAACCTTTGTCCAATAACTCAGTAAGATATTGAAGAGCCACACTCAAATTAGGCTCAGAAATCTCCAAATTCTTTGCTGTACTCCAAAATAAAAATCTCTTCCATTTTTCTCACTTTCCTCGTACTAGGTCTTCTAGCTTCCATAATCACATTTAAAACTTGTAGTTGAGACCTGCTGTCTTTCAAAACAGAATATGTGACATTGAGCAGATGACCATCCATCTGAGACAATAGGTGTGGAATCAAGGGTAAAGGCCATGGAGGCTTCCTTACCAGACTCCTCAGTAATGGGTACCAGTGCTGCCGAGGCCAATCTGGAGCTATTAAAATCATCCTTGGCTTGTCTAGTCTGACCTTTAAGAGCACCTTTGTAAGAAGAGGTAGAGGTGGAAAGGCATACACATGAAGATTTTTCCAACTGAAAGACAGAGCATCCACTTTCCAAGCTGTGTGATGAAAAAACTGTGGCAGCTGGTGGTTTAGTGGAGAAGCGAACAGATCTATGTCTGGAGTTCCCCAGGACACTGTCAATTTCTGAAATACATGAAGATCCAGTTTCCACTCGTGGGGATCCATGATTTGTCTGCTTAACACATCTGCTAAGGAGTTCTGTGCTCGGCAGAAACCTTGCCTGAAGAGTTAGTTGCAAGCTGAAATCATTGCTTGCCTGCATAGAGGATAAGAATGTGTTCCCCTTGTTTGTTGATGTACCACATGACAGTTGTGTTGTCTGTTAGAATCAACACCTGCCCTGGAAGAAGTAACTCCTTGAAAGCCATTAATGCAAACTGGACTGCTAACATCTCCTTCATGTTGATATGTAGATGCTGTAGTCTGGCAGGCCACTTGTCTTGTATCCACTTTCCATTTAGATGAGCTCCCCAAGCAATGTCCTGTTTAGGTGACATTCCTGAGCCCACCACAAAAATTCTTTTTGAAGGCAAGGTATTATTTGAATGACAGTGTCCAAATCCTGGCAGTGCTGTGTCCATACATTTTTGAGATACCATTGTAGCTTCCTCATATGCAGTTTGGCATTGGGAAGCACCAGAATACAAGATGCCATGAACCCTAATGCTTGAAGGACTGTCCTTGCAGTCAGCACGGACTGATGAGATAGTTGATGGAAGTAAAGTGATAGACTCTGTTGTTTGTCCGGGGTTAAAAAGGCTGCTGTATTCAGTCTCACACCCAGAAAGCACATGTCTTGAGAGGGTACTAGACTGGACTTTATTTCGTTCACAGAATACCCTAGGCATCTTAGCACTGCTATAACATGTTCCAGATGCTGTAGAAGGTCTTCCTTTTCTTGAGCCAGAATCAGGCAGTCGTCCAAGTAAGGATAGATTTGAATTCCTTGTAGCCTGAAGTAAGCTATCACTGGAGCCAGAACCTTTGTGAATACTCTGTAGATAAGCCAAAGGGCAATGCAGAGAACTGATAATGAGAATTTCCAGCTCAGATACTTCCTGCAACTTAGTCTTATAGGCACATGAAGGTAAGCTTCCTTGAGATCTAAAGTTACCATCCAGTGATCTTTGCCCAGCAGAGGTAAAAGCTGTTGTAACGTCAACATCTTGAACTTGGGAATGTCCAGATAAGTGTTGAGGAGAGATAAATCCAAAATTGATCTCTTGGTACTAGGAACAGGCGAGAATAAAATCCTAGGCCCCTTTCTGATACAGGGACTGGCTGAATGGCCCTTATTTGGAGTAACTGAGAAATTTGCTTGTGAGCCTCTGTCCGGGCAATGTATGGAAATAAAACCTGTAACCGTGGTGAATGATATCCAACACCCATCTGTCTTGAGTAATTAAATCCCAATTTTCTTTGAAAAGAGACAGTCTTCCTCCCAGAGGAGCTGCCAGGCGAGAATCTACTGGCAGCCAAAAGGCAGGTCATTGGGTCTGTTTAAAGGACTGACCCCTGCCCTCACCAGAAGTCTGAGCAGGTGAACTCCTGTTCTAGCCCTAGACCTACCCCTAGACTGGGAATCATAAGCAGGATATGTCCATCCCTTAGTAGGCCAATTTCTACTAAATTTCGGTGGCTGTACCTGCAAAATCTTTAACAGTTTGCATAGACTTAGCTTTGTCCTCCATTTTCTTTAAAACTGCTTCCACAGGTGAACCAAACAACACATCAGGAGGCCTGTACAGCATCAAAACCACTAGATTTCAATTGTCCTCATGGCTAAAGTGGAAGAAGTATACACTTTCTTTCCCCATCTATCCAAAGCCCTTGCCTCTTTATCAGTGGGAACAGGGTTTTTAACAACAGAGGCCTTAACACCTTTAGGTCCCTGAGAAACAGTTTCGGGTCTGCCCTAGGACTCTTTAAAAGATACCTATGAGCTTCAGGCACCCTATTGTACCTATCCGGTTTAACAGGGGCAGGAGGCAAAGAATCAGGATTCAGGGAAGCCTCCATAAAACATCTTCCACCACATTCAACACAGGAGGTATAGCTAAGGGCCTATGCTGGGGTAAAACAAGAATTCCCTAAGCCTTTTCCTGGAATCAGAGTAATCCTGGCCTTCCCATTTAAAGTGTTCCCGCATGGAATGCAGAGTCTCTGCCCAGGAGGAGAAGCTGTAGGAGTGGAATCAGAATCAGAATAAGGAGGATACTCTTGCAAATCTTAAGCCTCTGAACACTGTTCAAAACTCTCAAACTCAGGTTCCATCCTAGGCCTCTTATCAGGAGGGCATAGAACCTCTAATCATAGTAATCAAATCTTCTGCCATTTTAAGCATATGTTTCTTAGGCACAGAACCTGAAGTGCTAGGAGAAGCCCCACTGAAGCTAAACTTGGCCTACCTCTCACCTTCAGCCTGGCCTACCTCCTGAGAAGGCACATCCTGTAACAGTAAAGTCTCTGCCTGAGACTAAACTCCTGGCAAAACCTCTGGCTCTGGGACTGCGGTTCATCAACCCTAGGCTTTGCTGTTTTGTCCTTCTTCCCAAACACTAACCTGGCACAGTCTAACCTTCTCTTAATAGTCAACAACGTCGTGCTCAGGCCCTAAACAAGGTATACACAAGGTATGGTAATCCCTATGAGGTATCTGTTTCCCACAAAATACAGTTATTCACTTTTTCTGACATCCGGTTAAATACTGAGGCAAGAAAAACAAAATGTTCCCCAAGCCAACTTTGATTCGGTCTGAAACTCCGACTTCAGAAAATTTCAGAACGCCAACCTGCACAAACTGCTTCTGCATCGGACCAGATATGGCGTCCGGTCATCGAGACAGCGGACTACCCCAATAGTTAGGACTGCAGCAATGTGGAACGAAGAACATCAGTGGAGGAGATATATGTATTATCCACCAAATATGCAACAAAGCCTAGAGGATTTAGGATCTTTGCTTGAAAGTGTTTATGCAGGTATTTTTATGCCCAAAGTAGACTCCAAAGAAGTTTTCCTCAGGTAGACAGCAAATGTTGGAGATGTGATGGGGAAGAAAGAGGTAATTGGAAACATATTTTTGGGGAGTGTAATGAGTTGGCAACCTTTAAAGATTCCCTGCAGACTATTCTGTCAGACATACTGGGTAACCAAATTGTTGTAACTAAGGAAATTAGTTCTTGAGCTATGATACAGAATCAGAATTGCCTAGACATATCAAAGCCTTTCGGAGTCTAATTATGGCGGCTGCCAAAAAAAGCAATTACTAGAAAATGGAAATCAAAGTCTAAACCAAATGTACTAGAAGTAGTGAATATAGTAACAGAAATAAAACTACTGGAATTGGGATCTTTAGAAAAGGGTAGGAACAAATTACATAGAAAAAAATTGGAAATGTGGGAACAATACATCCAGAGGAGGAACAAGGTTTAAAACAAGACAGGATTTGAATGAGCTATGTAATGTTTGACTGACAATGAATGGACAAAGTATAATAATATGGTTTGTTTTCATTTATATAAATGTATAACTGCCCATGTCACAAATTATAATTTAATAAAGAATTTTCTTGTTTAAAAAAAAGAATACATTACGAATTGCCTTGACCAACTCCATAATCAAACAACATTGAGGAAAGGAGAAACTTCCCAAAACAATGTACAGTGGTCTCAATCAATCACATTTTTTTACTCTAAAAAGAGTAATCAAGTGATTTCCATGACATCACAGACTAAGGAAACACAGGACAGCTTTCTATTTTTCTTGCTGGAATTAAGGCTGAATAATTACGTTTTCCTTTCAACGGTGATACATTTACTGACTGCCATAATTATGGGCAGCTCTGTGATGTCCAATTCTGTTAATTTTTACATGACATCTTATGAAGTGGAGCATGTCAACTGATCAAAAGGGATTTCAGCAAATGCAAAAAAACTAAAGCTAGTTCACCAAAACCGCCTTTGACAATAATGTAGACTGCCTTTTTCTCCGTTGTTGTGCAACATTGGAATTGGTATATATAATTCCAGGAGTTGTGTGTGTGTGTGTGTGTGTGTGGGGGTGTATAGGGGGCTTACTGCCTGTAAAAAATTGTTTCAATATTCGCTGAAGGTGACTTCAACAAAATGGTTTCAATTTGCATTCTTCGAAGCCACCTTTGATGGATCAACATGAATTCCATGTTAAGAATGATTACACTTAATGAGAATGCTTGCCACTGCCATTTTGTAGACAATGTTTTTATGATAAAGTACAAAGGACAGATTATTTCTGTATATCTCAATAAATGATGGCACAAGTGATTTAGTATTCATTATGAGATGAGTAATGGCACAAGTGATTTAATATTCATTATGAGATGAATGATGCCACAGGTGATTTAGCATTAAATTGTGAGATGACTGATAAAGTTTATTATTTAGAAACCCCATTTAATAAAGCTACAGATACTTCCTTATGGACTAAATGTTTATGAACATTTCCTAATTTCCAGAGATGAGGAACTAAGCCAACTCTGATGAAGATGCAGAAAGTATGTCTTAGAGGTACTACAGTGAAAGTGTTGCAGGCCTTAAGACATTTAGGGCATAGACCATCAAATCTGGTTTGTTCATTATGAGGATTTTCTTGAAACTATTTGCTCACCTCACCTTCATAAAAATGAACTTCATAAAATTGAAAAAAAATTGCAAAGGCAAATAGCTGCTCTATTGAACTGGCATTTTGATGGCCATTTGAATCCACATTACTTCCCTTTTACTGGCAAAAAAGGGTAGCCAGATGACTGGCCACCATTTTTTGGATAGTTAGCTCTCCATCAGTCATAAAATTGTGGTTCATGTTCTATTTGGATCTACCATTTAGATTGCTTATAAACCTTTGGATTCCCAACAGAGCAAGCTGTCTTTGCTTCGCATAGTGGGTCTTTGCTTTTTATATCCTTTTTGCAGAAGACTCTGAGACAACAGAACCTAACACAGCCCTCAGGACTATTGCATCTGTACAGCTTTCATGCTTTTTCTTATTTATGAAAGCTTTATCAATTTCTGTTGTGATCCAGAGTACACGTTTTCCAAGTGATTTCCATGACATCACAGACTAAGGAAACACAGGACAGCCTTGTATTTTTCTTGCGGGAATTAAGGCTGAATAATTACATGTTTTCCTTTCAACGGTGATACTTTTACTGACCACCATAATTATGGGCAGCTCTGTGATGTCCAATTCTGTTAATTTTTACATGGCATCATATAAAGGGAAGCGTGTCAATTGATCAAAAGGGATTTCAGCAAATGCAAAGATACTAAAGCCAGTTTACCAAAACCAATGTCGACGACAGTGTAGATTACCTTTGTCTCCGTTGTTGTGCGACACTGAAATTGGTATATATAATTCCAAGGGGTGAGGGAGGGTGTGGAGGGCTTCCTGCCTGTAAAAAATTGTTTCAATATTCGCTGAAGGTGACTTCAGCAAGATGGCTTCAATTTGCATTCTTTGAAACCAACTTATAGGTTCATAGGTGTGTACTAGGCTAATAGCCGTGGAGCCTTTACAAGCCTAGCCCATAGAATTACCCTGTCATCGTGCCACCCGACCTTAGTTTCCAGTGCCTCTGTCGAGTAGAGCCGCTTTAGTGATCCCCAGGATGAATTTTCTATTTCCCATCCACTCATCAAGATTTCTCTTGAAGAGGGCCAGTGAGGTACTCTGTTTGACATGTATGGGAAGTCTATTCCATAGCATGGGCAGTCTCTGGGTTATGAACCTGTCCCTCCACCACGTTCTGTTGATTGTGGTACTGAGGTTGAGGTCTTTGGAGCGTGTGGTGTGGAGGGATTGGGATTTCTTTAGATGTAGCAATTCTAAGAGAGCTTGGTCAGACATGGCTTTATAAGTCAAGCAGAGATCACCTCTAAGTAGGTGATACGAGACACAGAATAGTTGCAGTTTTTTGAGTCTGTCCATATAGGACAAGTGTTTAAGGCCTAAAATCCTCTTTGTGAGGTACTTTTGTGGCCTCTCCAGTTGTTACAGGTGTCTAGTAAGGTACATCCCAAATGGAGCATTGTACTCGATGATTGGCCTAATGAGGGAAGAGTAGAGGGAGACAATGACCTCTTTCTTCCTGGATGCAAAACCCTTAGTAATGAGATGTGCCACACAGAAGGACTATCTGACCACAGTGGCAGTGTGGTGGTCAAAAGAGAGGTTGCTGTCAACTTGTGCTCCCACATCTCTTATAATGCCTTCTGTGTTCAGTGGACTACCACCAATGTGATAGTTCATGGGAAATGGGTTTTTCCCAAAGGGGATGATGGCACATTTTTTGGCATTGAGCGTAAGGCCATGGTTCTGACACCAGTCGTTGGTTTCAGTGAGGCCTTTCTGTAGGATGTCAGCATCATTTGGGGAGTTAATAATGGCACCCAACTTGCAATCGTCTGCGAACTTTGTCAGCCAGAGTCCCTTTGTGTTGGATTGGACTTTTGAGAAGTAGATACCAAACAGGAGAGGACCCAGGACTGATTCCTGTGGGACTCTACTAGTGACTGGTTGGCAATCTGACTTGGAGCCAGCTACTTTCACACTGTGGGTTCTATCTGTGAGCCAGTTTGCAACCCACCTAGTGATATAGAGATTGGTGCCTAGCTTAGTGAGTTTTTCTATGATTCCTGAGTGGGGAATGGTATCAAAGGCCTTGGTCAGATCAAGGTAGGCTGTATGAACCACCTTGCCTTCATCCACAGCTCTGGTGACTGACTCAAAAAAAGTCAACCAAGTTGACCAGGCATGATCTACCCTTCACAAAACCAAACTGTGTGGGATCCAGAGTTTGGAGATTCCCTATATCCTTGTTTATTAGGTCCATGATTATGTGCTCCATAGCTTTGCATATCAGACTTGTCAGGCTAATGGGGCGATAGTTCCCAGGGTCTGTAATCGCTCTTCCTTTGTGGAGAGGGATGACTATAACAGTGTGCCATTCGGTAGGGCAAAGCCTGAGGTGAGGCTCTGAATAAACAGGGCACACAGGTGAGGTGCCAGTTCACTCTGTAGTTCATGTAGAACACAGCTAGGGATACTGTCAGGTCCCACAGAGGCCATATTCTTGGCCTTGGACAGTGCTGTTTTAACCTGTGCAGCAGTAATACTGGGTGCCTGGCAATCTACTGGTATTGTGATTGGTCCTTTGGGGGGAAGAGGGGTAAAGTTGGCAATGAATCTGTCAGCTAGTATATTGGCAATATCTGTTGGCTCGGTATAGGAGGTACCATTGTGTAGTAGCTCAGAACAAATCTGGGTATTGCCATGGAGGTTCTTTACATAACTATGGAAAGCCTTGTGGTTGTCTTTACTATCTTGCTGCAATTCTGTTTTCATAGCTAGCTTTAGAGGATTTGATGAGGGATCTCAACTTTTTGTTGAGGCTGATAAGGGAGTTTTTCCAGTCTTGGGACTTCACTTTATTCCGCATCAGTTTCCTCCTTCTGTTGTAGAGTTTGTTTATGGCAGGGGACCACCAGATTGGCTTCCTTTTTTTGGAGGAGAGCAGCTTGGTTCTATTGGGTATGGTGTGATCCATGCATTTGTGTACGTATGATTCAGCGGTCATGCAACTATTCTCCATTTACATGGGTGCCGTGAAGTAACCACCTCTGTTCTTAGGAGCCCAAAGTTAGCTTTGGAGAAGTTATGTGGTTAACTTTGCGGGGCTGGGGGGGTGGGGTGGGGTGTGAGGGATGTGGATTTCCAAGGTGATTAGTTTGTGGTCGGATCTAACCAGGGAGGAGTTGACTATTGGTGTACAGCAGCGGTTGCCCATGTTAGTAATGACCAGGTCAAGGATGTTGCTACCTCTAGTGGGGGTAAGAATGAGCTGGTCCAGGGCATTGGAATTAATGAATTCCAGGAAAAGTTGGGCTAGTGTATAGGTACATGAGTAGTTTTCCTAGTTAATGGAGGGGTAGTTGAAGTCACCCAGTATGAGTGTGTTAGGTTGGAGCCTAATATTCTCCAGGGTGCTTAGGAACATGGAATGAGTATCTTGGGACATGGTTGGGGATCTATAACAGGCTACAACCTGAATCGCTGTCTTACCCAATGTTAGCTGCACCTGAAGTATCTCTGATGCATTATGTTGGGTTACCAGTCTGGAGGTGTGTGCATCCTTTATGAATATGGAAACACCACCATCTTTGGAGCTTTGGTCCAAGTTTTGGGACCGAAAGGTGTGGAATGAGTTATAGCCTGGTAGTGCACGGGTGCTTTCTGCTGCCTTGAACCAGGTTTCTGTTACAGCACAAATGTCAATGTTCTCCATTTTTAAGGAGTGCTTCAAGTGACTGCATTTTGAGATTTAGACTTCTAGCGTTAAGCAGCATGACCCTCAGATTGCATTTGTTTGTAGCTGTCACGGTGGTAATTTGGTCTTTGGAACACTGCCTAAAAAAAAGGCACTATAGGGGTGGCAAGAGCCTTGGCCAGTATCTGGAAGCCCAGGGGTGACAGATGTAGGCCATCTCTGGCAAAGCATCGATGTCTGTCAATCATGTCATCCCAGACAGACAGATACTGGATCCCCTTAGAATGACACCAGAAACTTAGCCAATTGTTGAAATCAATCATTTTTTGCTTGCACTGTGGTATCATTCTGGGAGATGGTAGGATGCTGCTCAGGGCTAGGGTCGTACCCGCCTGGGCTACATAATTCAAGAGCTCCTCCATGTCTCTTTTCATGTAGTCCAGGGAGGTACGTCTCAGGTCATTCACACCCACATGTACAATGATAGAGTCATATTTGTACCTGTTGTTAAGGGACCTGAGTGCATGCGTTATATGGCGGATCCTGGCACCTGACAGGCAGCTGACTATTTCTTTATCCTTATTCAACCTAGTGAGTGGGACATCAGTGTGCCTCACTATCGAGTCACCTATGACTAGTGTGCTGGCATGCTGTTTTGCCTTAGGGGCTTTGGTTGAATGACACACTGTTTAGGAGAGTTATGTGTCTCATGATTAGTGTTTTGTTGTGGTGGTCAAGTGTGTTCCTGCCTTGGAGGGCTCTGCTGTTTGGGTAGATTTTTATTGAGATCCTCTGCAAAGGTGGGTGTTTGGTTTGTGTTTTTATGTGAAGGCAGTGCTGGTGTGTGCTTTGGAAGGCTATCTGTTCCATGTGGTGTGGTGCAAGTGTCCTGGCTGGAGAGTGCGTGGCTTCCAATTTGGATATATAAGTGCATCTCTCACAAGTCTGAGTGTTGGGAGGTAAGAGGAGAGGGTTGTCGGTGTACATGAGGCAGTTGCTACATTGCCTCAAGATGCACAACTTCACCAGGTTAACAGGAGAAAGCACAGGGAACTGACCTTTAGACATGCCTGGAGGGGTGGGCATTAATAATAAGTACTGGAGCTGTTTCCTTGTAGAATGTTTACTGCTGGTGGCAATTTTGTGTCGTACAATAATTGCTACAAGAAGTCTGGTATTGTAAAGTGCTAGACTAATAAGCTAGTTAAGTACAGGAGAGGAGAGAACAAGCAGATCTAAGGGAAAAATTGAAGAACAGACTTTAGCACCTCTCAGGAGCTTGTAAACAGTCCTTGATACAGCAAATCTGTATCTGGACTAGACTAGTTACAGGAAAGGCTGGAAACAACTGCAATGTGGGCTTTTAAACCAGAAAGTTGAAAGAGATGGAAAAGCTGCCCAAACGGTCAATAAACTACAAATTCTGGGCCAGAAACCACTCCTCTTGTGGTAGATATGCTACCTAGTGCTTACCACTCCCACTGATAAGCTAGAAGGCTTCCCTCCAACACAAAAAGGCTTGGGGGGGCTCAGAAGCTTGCATACAGTCCTGGATACAGCAAATCTGTATTTGGACTAGACTAGTTACAGGAAAGGCGGGAAAAGTGCAAAGGTGAGCTTTTAGACCAGAAAGTTGAAGGAGATGGAAAAAACTGCCCAAACGGCCAATAAAAAGAAGTTATGTACTCACCATAGTGTTCCATCTGAGTAGTTAGACTTCATTTGTCATCAACCTGTGGGTTTCGGATCCAATATGGATCCGAGACAGCAGCTTTCTAAGCTAAGAGCTGAGCTCCAAGCTCCTCCCCCTTACCCATACTACACTGCAACCTCCTTCCAACCCTCAGATCAAGTTTGCCACCCACAACGTGACACACATCAACTCAAGAGACATAACCTGACCTGATCACACAGACTAGGCTCACAAGATTCAGTAAGTCTGAGTCCAAGGACTATAGCAAACCATTAAGGTCAGGGGGAATGAGGGAGGAAAGGATGATGGCAAATGAAGTCTAACTACTCAGATGGAACGTTACAGTGAGTACATAACTTCTTTATCTGAAGTCGTTAACTTCATTTGATCATCAACCTGTGGGACAGAGTCCCCAGCTACCAAAGACCTTGGGAGGCCCTTATGGAAGGATATTATGCAGATACATTGCAGAACTAAAAGAAGCCCTTCCTCTAGATACCATGTCCAACTTATAACTAGTAATAAAAGTGTGAGAGGAAGCCCAGGTAGCTGCTGAACAAATGTCATCCAGAGAAACTCTGGACCAGAAAGCAGCAGAAGTAGCCATAGAATGAGTAGAATGAGCATGAACCCTGTCTGGTCCTGATAATCCATGATCCTTGTACACCTGCAAAATATAAAGTGAAATCCATCTAGCAAGAGTCACCTTCGAAACTGGGTTCCCCAAATAGGGCTTGGCAAAGGAAACAAACAGCTGATCAGACTTACGAAAGGGTTTAGTCCTATGTAAATAAAAGTGTAATTGTCTGTGGACATCCAGCAAATGAAGCTTGTATTCCCCTTTGTTTTGAAAATTAGGGAAGAATACTGGGAGATTAATAGATTGCTTGATATTTGATTCCGAAGGGAGTTTAGGGAGGAAAGAAGTATTTGTCCTTACAGAAACCCTATCCTGATGAAAAACTAAGTAACGGGGTTTCATATACAAGGCTTGAAGTTCAGACACTCTCCTAGCCGAGGTGATAGCCACCAGAAAGGCTGTCTTCCACAACAAGAATTTTAAATCCACTGATGCTGCAGGTTCGAACGGAGGCGCAACTAAGGCCTGAAGAACCAAGGTCAAATCCCACGGAGGGGAAGGATGCTTAATCGGAGCTCTCAGCAAAAAGGTGCCTTTGATGAAAGTCTTACAAATCCTAGAACAGCTAGTGAACCTGAGTTTTCTCCTACATGAAAATGGGATACAGCCGCCAGCTGGACCTTAACAGTGGAAGAGCTGACCCCCTGTTGGAAAATCTGAGACAGAAATTCTAATACCGCTGGAATTAGGGTGGTAAATGGATCCAAATCTTTCTGAGAAGCCCAAATGGAAAAACGCTTCCATTTACTACGGTACACCTTTTGGGTGGAGGACTTGTGCGCTGCCACCAGAATGGACTTAACAGGAGAAGAGAGTCTGGGAGTCCTGGCAATTAGAGGAACTTTCCTCTGTTTATTTGTTAAGTTTTTCTGCATAGCCGCCTATTTTGAGCATTTTCTGGCTTGTTAAACTTGATTTCTGCATTAGTAACTGTATTTAGAGCACAACCTAGAGCTGTTTACTGAATTTCCTGTTTGCACTTATTTTTAAAATCGTTTTTTTCTCAAAACTTGCATTTTATCTGTCTTTGGCCTAGCACTCTTGTGTGGGGTCATTTACTGCACTGTTATAACTTGTTGATACTTGTGAACCTCTGCTATCTCTGAAAAAACAAAAACAAAAAAATCTTGCTTTTTTCCCACTTTTCTGAGATTTAAAAAAGTTCAGTTACAGGCTTGCTGTTCTTGAACTGTTTGTAAGTTTCTTGTAGGCCATTTTTTGCTTGGGATAAAGGGAAGTGTCTCTGTTGATCAGTGGCAGTGAAAAACATTGAGCAGCCTGCCTGCCCCTGTGGGAGTGGTTACTGACTTGAAACTGTAGTTTTATTGGCCATTTTGGGTCAATTCCAAACTCCTTCATCTTCCCCTCTTAAAACCCTCTTTTGCACGGTTTTGCGCGTTTTTGTGCATAGCGCAACAGCGGGCAGCGCCTAATTGGGTTTAAACTATTCCTGGCTCCACAAAGTCTGCTCTTCACTTTTTCCCTTAGAACTGCTCTATCTCTCAATTTAGACACCATATTCTCATTCTAAGGCCCTTCACTGGTCCAATTAAGTAATCCTACAAGTTAGCACTATTAAACCATAAGCACTACTTACTCTTATACTCTCTACGATTACCCTGTCCTCTATTGGTCCGTCTTAAATTCAGTTTCCCTATATTACTCTGGCATGTCCAAAGGTCAGTCAATGGTTTCCTCTCCAGTCCAGCTGGTGAATCTGGGAATTTTGAGGCAATGTTACAACTGTCTCATGTACACGGACAACCCTCTCCTCCTCCAAACAGGTTCAAATATATGTGAGAGATGCAACTATTTAGCCAAACTGGAGCCTGAGCTCTCTCATCTCAAAACTGGTGTAACCAGTCAGGAGGAGAAGGTAACCTCACACAACACAATTCCAGTATCACATAGTCCCACCACATCAGCGAACCAAACACATAAATACACAAAACATACTGGAGGCTCTAAATAAAAATCTACCTAAGCAACAGAGACCTCCAAAGCAGACATCCAAGCAAATGCTACCTCAAAACAAAACACGCACAACACATAGCCCACAAAGTCAGTGTGCCAAGCAGCCACAGCCCTTAAGGCTGAATAACACACCTGATACTCTTGTAATAGGTGACTCTATTGTCAGACACACTGACGTCCCGCTCACCAGGCTGAATAAAGAGAAGGTCACAGTGAGCTGCCTGTCGGGTGCTAGGATCCGCCACATAACGCAAGCACTCAGGTCACTCCAAAGCAAATACAAATATGACTCAGTCATTGTACATGCTGGTGTGAATGACCTGAGACGTACCTCCCTGGACTACATGAAAAGAGACATAGAGGAGCTCTCTGATCATGTAGCCCAGGCTGGTATGACCCTGACCTTGAGCAGCATCTTACCCTCACCTAGAATGATGCCACAGTACAAAGACAAAATGATCGATTTTAACAATTGGCTAAAATTTTGGTGTCATTCAAAGGGGATCCAGTGTCTGTCAGCCTGGGATGACATGCTCGACAAGCCACGTTGCTTCGCTAGGGATGGCTTGCACCTGTCACCACTGGGCTTTCGGATATTGGCAAAGGCTCTTGCCACCCCCATAGTGCCTTTTTAGGCAAGGCTCAAAAGTCAAACCCACCCCCATAGACAGCACAAGGAACAAGAAACTAAGGGTAATGCTGCTTAACGCCAGAAGTCTTAACCTCAAGATGCATGCTCTCGAAGCTCTCCTCAGTATGGAGAACATCGATATCTGTGCAGTGACAGAAACCTGGTTCAAGGCTCCAGACAGCACCCCAGCACTACCAGGCTATACCTCATATCATGCTTTTCGGCCCCAAAACCCGGACCGAACCACAAAAGGAGGGGGAGTTTCCATATTTATCAAGGATATCCACACCTCCAGGTTAGTGGCATTGCACGAAGTATCGGAGACCATCCATGTGCAACTAACAGTGGGCAAAACTGCTTTTCAGTTTATAGCATCCTACAGCCCACCCTCTCAAAGTCAGGAATCCCACTCAGCTTTCCTGAAAACACTGGAGAACATGAAGATCTCTCCGAACACCATTATATTGGGCGACTTCAACTACCCAAACATTGACTGGGAGCACGACTCAAGCCCCAGCACCTTAGCCCAAAGGTTCCTGGAAATTATAAACTCAAATGCTATGGAACAACTAGTCACCACTCCCACAAGAGGGGACAACATACTAGACCTGATCATTACCAACATGGGGACTCTATGCTCCATACCAGAAATATATCCCTCATTGGTAAGATCAGACCATAAATTAATTTCACTGGATGTCCACATCCCGACCCAAACCCCCAGCCCAGAAAACCACAGTGAAAAACTTCTCAAAAGCGAACTTCTCACTTCTCAAAACCGAAGTGGAATCCTTCAAGGTCCCAGGGCCAGTGGAAACTACGGCCCAAACTGCAGAATCCTATATAAATGCATTCTACGGACATCTCCAGGAATGCATGGATCATGCTATCCCAAACAAAACCAAGACCCAATCATCCAAAGGCAGGCGTCCAGTCTGGTGGACCCCTGCCATAAATAAACTGTACAACAGAAGGAGGAAGCTACTACATGATAGAGCAAAATCCCTAATAGGGAAGGCATCTCTGATCAGTACTAGAAAAAATTACGATCCCTCATAAAATCCTCCAAGGCCAGCTTCGAGAGAAAAATTGCACAGGACACCAAAGACAATCATAAGGCTTTTTTCAGTTATGTTAGGAACCTGGGATGCAACTCCCAGACTTGTTCTGAGTTGATTCTAAATGACAAAAAATACACTGAACCCACAGACATCGCCAATATCCTGGCAGACAGGTTCAGTGCAAACTTCTCCACCCCCCACAAAAGAGCAAGTATCTATTCCAGCAGAGGGCTGCCTCCCAAACATCTCTGATGCTCAGGTGAAGGCTGCCCTCTCCAAAGCAAAAAACACTGCTTCCATGGGACCAGATGGCCAGATGGCGTCCCAGGTTGCGTCCTGCATGAACTCCAAGAGGAACTAATCCCTCAAATAAAACAGCTATACAATCTCAGCCTCACTACAGGATATGTGCCCACAGAATGGCATACAGCAACAGTGGTCCCACTCCACAAAGGTGGAGCCTCTACGGACCCTGGAAACTATCGCCCCATAAGCCTGACTAGCTTAGTCTGCAAGGCTATGGAGAGGATCATCATGGAGCTCATAAACAAAGACATTGGGGACCTACAGACACTAGATCCTACCCAGTTCGGCTTTGTCAAGGGCAGATCCTGCCTTTTGAACCTGGTTGACTTCTTCAAACAGTCACCAAAGCCATAGATGAAGGGAAGGTAGTCCACACAGCCTATCTGGACCTTGCAAAGGCATTTGACACAATACCCCACTGGCATCATAGATAAGCTATCCAGCTTAAATATAAACCCCTATGTCACATGATGGGTCGCAAACTGGCTCAAAGACAGAACCCACAGAGTGAGAGTTGCTGGAGCCATGTCAGACTCAAAACCGGTCACAAGTGGCATCCCACAGGGTTCTGTCCTGGGACCACTCTTGTTCGGTATATACTTTTCAGAGGTACAGGCAAACGTGGGAGGACTATGGCTCACCAAGTTCGCAGACAACTGCAAACTGGGCGCCATAATAGACTCTCCAACTGACACAAACATCCTTCAAAAAGGTCTCACAGAGACAGATAACTGGTGCCAGCGCCATGGTTTAAAGCTAAATGCCAAAAAATGTATAGTCATACCCTTTGGCAAAAACAATGTGCCCACAAATTACCACATAGGCGGAAACCCATTAAGTACAGAGAAAGTTATTAGGGACCTGGGGACCCATGTTGATAGCAATCTCTCCTTTGAAAACAACATTGCCAAAGTGGTTAGAAAGACCTTCTACATAGCCCACCTCATCACGAAGGGTTTCACATCTAGATCAAGAGAGGTAATCGTGCCCCTTTATTCATCCCTCATCAGGCCCATCATAGAATACAATGCCCCCTTTGGGATGTACCTTACCCGACACCTGCAGCAATGAGAAAGACTGCAAAAGTATCTCACCAAGAGGATCAAGGGTCTCAAACAGATGCCATATGCTGCTCGGTTAAAAAAACTCCAGCTCTACTCAGTTGCATACCACCTACTTCGAGGCGATCTATGCCTGACATACAAAGCTATGTCAAATCCAGAATTAATGGACATGCTCCACCTCAGTAAATCTAAATCCCTTAGAGCCACACGCTCGAGGGACTTGAACTTTAGCACAGAAATAAATAGAACTTGCTGGAGGGACAGGTTCATAACCCAGAGGTTCATAGATTAGTACTAAGCTAACTGCCCTTGCGAGCCATTTTAAGCCTAGCCTATTATCCCTTGTGAGACTCAAACCCTGCACCTTGTACTTGCAAGGCAAACACCTTAACCATTAGGCCACCCTCCCGACCCAGGCTCCCTTCGCTCTGGAATAGAATTCCAGTTCATGTGAGGCAGAGCACCTCACTGAATCTCTTCAAGAAGAATCTCGATAGGTGAATGGGGGATCGTAGGTTTGTCCCAGGGATTACTCCCGTGTCACTATTAGACAGAGGCACAGTAAACTAAACCTTAAAAAGGGCACAGTATACTCAAATCAAGGGGTGGCGTAAGCCATACAGAATCAAGCTAGGCTTATAATTGCCCCAGGGAAGATAGCCTAGTATGAACCTATGAACCTATGGAGCAACCAAGCAGTAAGCTTGAGGCTGTCCAGATTCGGGGGAGGAATTTCGGAGGGATGTCAAATGAAATCTGGAATGGGATCTAATATCCAGGGCGGAGCTACTAGATGAGACCGTAGGCAAGGGAACCAAACTTGACGAGGCCAGAATGAGTCTATGAGGATAATCCTGCTCCACAACCGACAAGCTTTCTGCAAGAATTTTGTCATTAGAGGTAGTGGGGGATACGCATAAAGAAGACCAGGTGACCAAGCATGGATAAGAGTGTCTCTGGGGGCTTCCCCCTGAGGGGGAATCAGAGCGAAAAACTCGCCGCACTTCACTTTGGACAGCGATGCAAAGAGATCACAGCAAGGCTGATCCCACTTGAGGAAGATCTGTTCTGCTACACAAGGGTTCAGAGACCACTCGTAGGGTAAAAGTATAGTCCTGCTCAGTTTGTCTGCCAAAATGTTGGACCAACCCGGAATGTGCATTGCTATCAGAAAACGGTTGGTGGAGATCGCCCATTCCCACACTCTCATGGCCTCTCAACAAAGCGGGTAGGACCGGGTTCCCCCTGTTTGTTGATATACCAGACCACTGACATGTCTGACTGAATTGCAATCATTCCCAGAGGAAGAGAAGCATGAAAGGCCTGCAATGCCAGAAGGTCCGCCCTCATCTCTAGAACACTGATATGCAGAACGGTCTCATACGAGGACCACGTGCCTTGGACAGTCCTGCCTGAGAAATGCCCCCCCACCCTAGATGGGAGGCATCTGTGGTCACTGTGGCTTGGGGCGGGGTCACAATAAAGGGGCGTCCTTCCCGATGATCCCGTGATTGATGCCACCAGATGAAGGAAGTGTTGCACACCTTGCTTAAAGGAATTGGGTAACTTAAGGGCTGGTATAACAGAGACCACTGAACTTGTAAAGTCCACTGTAACACTCATGTACAGATGTGCACAAGGAACCAGATTTACAGCTGCTGCCATGGACCCTAAGGCCCTCAGAACTAGTTCTGCTGAGGGTGAAGAAGTCTGAAGAATTGCCAATACATGGAGGGTCAGGTTCCGAAGTCTGTCTGGAGTCAAAAATACCTTGGCCTGGAGAGAATCTATTCTTGCCCCTATGAAGTTCAGAATCTGAACAGGCTGAAGAGAGGACTTTGCAAAGTTTATTGTGATACCCACTAAATTTGACAGCTGAAGGAAAGAATTTCTGGCTTGAACAAGTCGATGCCTGGAGGGGGTGGTGAAGAGCCAATCGTCCAGGTACGGAAAGACCTGAATGACCTGAAGCCTCAGGTGGGCCGCTACAACTGCCATGACCTTGGTAAACACCCTGGGGGCTGTGGTGAGACCGAAGGGTAGGACCCTGAACTGGTAGTGATTGGCTCCATGCCGAAAGCAGAGAAACCTCCTGGATCGCCTGTCCATCATAATGTGGTAGTATGCATCCTTGAAGTCTGCAGAGCACATCCAGTCTTCCTCCTGCAAGAATGGCAGGATGGATTGTAAGGTGACCATCTGGAACTTCTCCTTGGCAACAGACAGGTTCAACGTGGATAGTTCAAGAATCGGCCTCAAGTCCCCCGTCTTTTTTGGCACCAAAAAAAACCTAGAATAGATGCCTGATCCGGACTGGTCTGGGGGGACCGGCTGGATTGCTCTTTTGTTTAGAAGCTTTTCTATTTCCAAAGCTGCCACCTTCCTTTGAGTGGATGGAACATCTGGGAGGTGCTTTGGAGGTAAGGGACTGGTCAGAAAGGGAATGGAATAACTTCTGGATATTATCCGAAGCACCCAGTGGTCTGACATTATGGACTCCCATTGAGCTAGGTGCTTCGAAAAACTCCCCCCCCCCGACTGCCTCCAGAGTGGAGCAGGCGGGCAACCCCTCAGGGCTGCTGTGCGGGTCGATCTGAAAACGTTTCCCGTGACCCAAAATTCTTCGGTCCTCCTCTGCCTCTGGGCCGGCGTCGACCTTGTCCCCCTCTGCCTTTAGGGGAAAAGAAGTCCGAAGTGTCTCGGGAATGCTGAGACTTCCGGAACCACAACTTCTTTTGCCCTCACTGATTCCTGGAAAAGGACCTTTGAGGGTTACAGAAGTGGCTCCCAACGACCGACAGCGTCTTCTCGTCCTTTTCATTTTGGACTAGCATATCTTGGATGGTCTTCCCGAACAGAGTCGAACCGTCAAAAGGGGCATTTGCGAATGACGCCTTGAAAGGTTCTGAAAAATCGCAAAGCTGGAGCCAGGCGTGAAGCCTCATGGCAATTCCGGACCTGGCCATCCTAGCGGCTCCCTCGGTGGCATGACAGAGTAGGCGCATGGACATGTTAGTCACCGACTTAAGAGTGGCCATACGTGCCGAGAATGAGCATTTATCCTCAGCCAAAATGGACTCCGGGGGAGACTCAGCATACTCTTTCATGAGGTCGTGCTGAAGTCTGATCATGTGGGCCATGTAGTTCAGCACTCTTATAGCAAAGGTAGCTCAAGCATACGTACACTTTCCGAGTCAATCCATCGCCCTAGACTCCTTGTCTGGAGGATGGACCGAGGAACTCTCCTGCGCCAGTTCCTTTTTACTGGCCACCACCACCATGGCATCAACTGGGGAACCCTTACTCCATGCAGGCTTGTCCGTAGGAGGGCTCAAAATCTTTTCTGGCCATTTAGGTATAGGTTCTACAATGTCCGGCTCCTTCCAAGCTCTGGTGGTAATGAGGCCCACCAGAGGATCAGCCAGAGGGGTCACCAAACAGGTAGATGGGCCTGCATCGAACGCCTCCAGGAATACTGACTCGTCCGAGAAAGGCTTTTGGGTGCACCAACCTCCCCTCTGATGGAGGATTTCCATTATGTCTCCAAATTAGACATCTTTGGGAGGTGATCTGGGGGAGCCTTCCCCTTTCTCCAAGTCGGTATCCTCTGTGAGGGACTCGGGGGATTCCATGTGCCTCCTCTTGCACTTGCATTTGCGAGGGACCTCCTCGGGGGGGGGGCTCTCTGGGGAGGGCTCAAAAACAGCTTCATATTCCTTGAGGGGAACTGTCTGGGGCATATCAGACACAGGCTGTCCTTGGGAGGACTGAATGACAGAAGACACAATCAGAAGCGAGGCAGCAGGGATGGACTCCGAGGAAAGAGTGACGGGTCTCGATACTCTTGAGAGAACCCTCTCCACAACATCGAAGGCCGAAGGGGAACCGGCTTCTCTGAAACTAGCAGGATGAGTAACTGTGTCCCTCGGATCCGACAAAGGGACCGGAGCCGATCAAGAACAGATAGATCCAGAGGAATGGTATGTCCTGACCATAAAGGAGCCGATGACACACTCATCCCCCCAGATCCAATGCCCAAATCACGGCTCTGAGAGCTCGGATCTGACATAGGATCCAACAAACTCGAGGGCATGGCCGACGTCGAGGTTGGAGGAACCATCGGCACCAACCCCCTGACTCCGGGGCTCCTTGGATCCAGGGACTCCGAAACCCGGGGATGGATCGGAGAAGGAGCTATTGGGGCAAACATGGGAGCCGAATTCCCCTCTCTGGCAGGAGGGGGAGCCAGCAACACTCCCATCTGCAACTGAGTCTGTAAAAACCTTCTCATCATCCAGTCTTTGTCAGCCTCTGAGTGGCTTCTTATCGATCTGGAGGACGTCACCGACACCAGCCGAGAGGGCCGATGCGAGGACGACCTTGAAGCAGGCGGAACCTCCTCCTCTGGCTCCGGAGAAAATCTAGGGGAATGGAGCCGAGGGGAAGACGGCTTAGGAGTCTTGTTTGAGTAGTGACCACTTTAACAGGAGGACCCGAAGGATTCAACAGGGTCCGCTGGTCTCTTACGACCCCTATCTTTTTTCTCTCTCTCTCTTTTTCTCTGTCTCTCTCCCTATGCTTCTCCTTCCTGGCCTCTTTGTCACCCTGTTTAGAAATGGGAGTGTAAGTCCCGGACCGGGAAGGAGGACCAGAAGCTGATATGGCCACAGCCGTGGCTGTAGAGGAAGAAAAAGAAGCAGATTCTGCCGGGAGAAGCCCAGCCAAAATTAACTTAGTCCTGCAATCCTGCAGGGCCTGTGGATTAAAGGCTGCACAAACTTTCCAGCCTGAAGAAATGTGGGGAACCCCCAAACACACGATGCAGAGTGTGGTCATCAGCCGGGGACAACTTATGGCCACACTGTGTATTTGGAGAAAGTCAGCTTTTGTGAGTTTGACATCTCAATCCCCACAGCAACAAATAAGGCTAACTAAAGCCTACCTAAACACACACACACACACACACACACACACACACACACACACACACACACACACACACACACACACACACACACACACTCACACACACACACACACACACACACACACACACACACACACACACACACACACACACACACACACACACACACACACACACACACACACACACACACACACACACACACACACACACACACACAGCAAAGGTGGGAAAGGAAGGCCTACACTAACTAACAAACACAAAGTTTTACTACTATTTTCTTTTTGAACAGAAACCCTTGGGGGAGGAAGGATGGGAAGGTAAACACTACCCATGCACACTAAACTGACTTTTACACAGGTAAAGAAGGAAAAACCCTACTCTACCTGCCTGGAGCTCAGAGATCACATCTTGGCGAAGCCAGAGCAAACGAGATATGAGGTTTGGAAGGAGGTTGCAGTGTAGTATGGGTAAGGGGGGAGAAGCTTGGAGCTCGGATCTTAGCTTGGAAAGCTGCTGCTCGGATCCATATCGGATCCGAAACCCACAGGTTAATTATCAAATGAAGTTAACTACTTCAGATACTACAATTCCTGGGCCAAAAACCGCTCCTCTTGTGGTAGATAGGCTACCTAGTGCTAACCACTCCCACTGACAAGCTAGAAGGCTTCCCTCCAACACAGAGAGGCTTGGGGTGGCCTCAGAAGCTTACAAACAGACTAGACTAGTTATAGGAAAGGTGGGATACAAGTGCAAATGCAGGCTTTTAAACCAGAAGGTTGAAGATGGAGATGGAAAAAAGTGCTCAAACAGCCAATAAACTACAGTTTCTGGGCCAGAAAGTGCTCCTCTTGTGGTGGATAGGCTACCTAGTGCTTATCACTCCCACTGACAAGCCAGACTAGACTAGTTATAGGAAAGGTGGGAACAAGCGCAAATGCGGGCTTTTAAACCAGAAAGTTGAAGGAGATGAAAAAACTGCTCAAACGGCCAATAAACTACAATTTCTGGGCCAGAAACCACTCTTGTGTTAGATAGGCTACCTTGTGCTTACCACTCCCACTGATAAGCTAGAAGGCTTCCCTTCAACACAGAAAGGCTTGGGGGACTCAGAAGCTTACAAACAGGGATGTAGCAAATCTGTAACTGGACTAGACTAGTTACAAGAAAGGCAGGAAACAAGCTTAGAATTATTATTAGTTTTTTTTTTTTGTTACAGAAAAGCAGCTAAA
Source organism: Protopterus annectens (assembly GCF_019279795.1). Classification (NCBI taxonomy): domain Eukaryota; kingdom Metazoa; phylum Chordata; order Ceratodontiformes; family Protopteridae; genus Protopterus; species Protopterus annectens. The sequence goes on along the minus strand of NC_056732.1, from coordinate 1,016,994,809 downwards.
ATGGCAGTAAAAACAATTCAAGTGCAGTGCAAGCTAGCACACTTGAGTGTGTAGCAATATTAAAGCAATTTATTCAAACTATATTCTGAACTGAATTCAAATATTGTTTAATTCAACTCTGAACAGTTAAAAAGTGCCAAAAATATACTTATCAGCTGAGAAGCACACTCAGTCAAAACACAAAGTAAAGTGGAAAGAGAGAAAGGAAAAACAAAAGATAATTCAAGGTTAAGGGCCTAAGTGGTTGGCCTACTCAAATGTTCTCTCTGTATTAGGTAGAATGAGCTAATGACACTACACTGTGACAGAGCTGGGATACAGCTGAACAGATGGGACTGGTAGGAGTGTCTGAAATCAAAATATGATCTCATTGTACTTGGCTGAGTGAGCAAATGAGATGGACCCAGGAGGAGTGTTCAAACACAAATTTACAGGAGGGGCGGGCAATTCCAAGTGGGTCTTTGCTTTTTGTATCCTTTTTGCAGAAGACTCTGAGACAACAGAACTAAACATAGTTCTCAGGACTATTGCATCTGTACAGCTTTTATGCTTTTCTACCTGATATTGCCAACATCCTGGCAGTTAGGTTCAGTGCTAACTTTATTCCCCTCTCACCCCCTAAAGGGCTCATCTCTATACCGGAAGAATGCAAAGTTCCTGTAATCACGGCTGCACAGGTCAAAACCTCACTATCCAAAGCCAAGAACACAGCATCCATGGGACCTACAACATCCCAGGCTGCCTTCTACATGAACTACAGAATGAACTGGCACCCCACCTAAGTACCATGTTCAGTAATAGCCTCACCTCAGGCTTTGTGCCCACTGAATGGCGCACCATGACGGTTATCCTACTCCACAAAGGGGGAGCCATGACAGACCCCGGAAACTACCTCCCCATTAGCCTGACGAGCCTGGTCTGCAAGGCCATGGAACATATCATCATGGAACTCATAAACAAAGACATTGGAGATCTCCAAACTCTGGACCCCACCCACTATGGGTTTGTAAAAGGCAGATCATGTCTCCTAAACCTGACAGACTTCTTTGAAGAAGTCACCAAGGCCACATATGAGGGTAAGTTGGTTCACCTATCTAGATCTCGCCAAGGTGTTCAACACCATCTCTCACTCTGGAATTGTAGATAAACTCACTAAACTAGGTATAAATCCCTATGTCACAAGATGGGTTGCCAACTGGCTTACTGACAGAACCCACAATGTGAAAGTAGCAGACTCCAAATCCGACTTCAGACCAGTGACAAGTAGAGTACCACAGGGTTCAGTCCTGTGTCCTTTTCTGTTTGGTATCTACTTCTCTGAAGTAAAGGTTAACACAGAAGGTCTTTGACTAACTAAGTTCGCAGATGACTGCAAACTAGGAGCCATAATCGAAACTCCTAATGATGTGGACATCCTACAAAAGGGCCTCACTGAGACAGATGCATGGTGTCAAAGCCATGGCCTCACGCTCAGTGCCAAAAAGTGCATTGTCATCCCCTTTGGCAAAAACTCTGTACCCATGAACTACCACATAGGCGGTAGTCGACTTCACACTGAAAGTGTGATAAGAGACCTTGGGACACAGGTGGACAGTAGTCTCTCCTTTGATAATCACATCACCTCAGTGGTCAGGAAATCCTTCTACATGACACACCTCATCACAAAAGGTTTCTCATCCAGAAAAAAAGAGGTCCCCTCTACTCATCACTCATTAGACCCATTATAGAGTACAACGCCCCTTTTGGTATGTACCTCACAAGACATCTACAACAACTGGAAAGGCCGCAGAAATACCTCACAAAGAGGATTACTGGCCTCAATTAGATGCCCTACGCAGACCGTCTCAAAAAATACCAGCTTTACTCCGTCGCATATCAGAGGCGATCTCTGCCTAACATACAAAGCTATGTCAAACTCAGTGCTGTTGGACATGCTGCACTTAAAGAAATCCCTCCGAGCTACATGCTCTAGGCACCTAAACCTTGCCACCACAATAAACAGAGCATGATGGAGGGATAGATTCCTGTCCCAGAAACTTCCCATACTCTGGAACACACTACCTATCTATGTTAAACAGAGCTCCTCATTAGCACTCTTCAAGAAAAATCTTAATGACTGGATGGGAAATAGGAAATTCACCCCTGGGATCAGTTCTGTGGCTCTGCTTGACAGAGGCACAGGAAAATAATTTTCTTGGGTGGCGAAAGCCAGGCTACCTTTTTGGCTAGGCTTATATAGGCCCTAGGGCCAATAGCCTAGTACCTACCTATGAACCTATGAAAGCTTTATCAATTTCTGTTGTAATCCAGACTGCATGTTTTCCTTTAACACTTCTAGTCTTTAGAGGATAAACATAGTTTTGGAGAAACAGGAAAATATACATTACAATAATTTTGCTCAATTTTATGTGGCCAGTCAATACTAACGAGTTTATATTACAGGCAAACTGGCGATACTGACTTAGAGTAAATGTAAGGGCATAAGCTGTGCTTCAGAATGTACTGCTTTCAATTATGACTGCCTCTCTGTACGTAAGAATTCAATCGAGTTATTCAACCTGCCAATCATGGGTACTGTTACTCATTCTTTTGACTTCCATTCCCGTGATATTTTCTGATAACTATACATTGTAATCTTTATACTCTGGATGCACTTTAGTGTGGAAATATGAGGCATTATAAATCAAAAATATGATAGTAAAATGTAAATGTTTAATCTGCCACTGTACACCAGACTGGGATCCAATGGCAGAAATTGAAATGTATATTATGGATTTGTGCTTTTTCTGTACTATGTATTTGTATTTCTCCAGAGCTTTCCTCCCCAGGACTCCATTGAAAATGGACTCGTAGCCCAATGGACTATCCTGGAAAACAAACTGCAAATAATAATAATAATAATAATAATAATAATAATAATAATAATAATAACAACTGAGCAGCAGTACAAATTGAAGCAAGACTACTAAGGCAGGGCTTTTTATAATGCTGCCTTACCACTTCATGCAGTAAATACATGCAACAGCATACCAAGCTTCTGCCTACAAGATTTAAAAAATAAGATTTCCTCTAAATTTGTTTCAATCTGGGATACCCACTTGGCGGTGTAAATCTTGGCTCTAGGTGATTTGGTTACACTGACTAATGAGACCCTCCTGACCCCAAGCACAAAAGGGGAAATGGGGTTGATGACAGTGCCAATATTTTATTAAAACATTCACCTTAAAGGGACAGTTCCAGAGATTTTTTGATTCTGTCTTTGTTTACATTTTCAGTCTGCCTTTCTGAGCGTGTCCCAGCTTTGGCTTTGGGGGTTGGGGGAGAGGCACTTACAGGAATTTTCAATGGTCTTAGCCAAATTCCATCACAGATTGCAGTTATACTTACAACAGCTTTCTTTGAGTTGTTAATTAGTTTCACCTGTGCTTTTTATTCTCAGAGAAAAGCAGCCTTTCAGGAATGTTATGACCTGACTTGCTACTGCTTTACAGGAAAGCATATGAATAATGCAAGTCTAAAACATTAGTAAACTGTTTTCTGCTCATTTCATTTCATATTTTATTTTGCACTGACTTCTGAATGTTAGCTAAGTGCAGTGGTTTTATGGCATGACTAACACTAGCTCTGTAGAAAGCAAATGAATGATGCAAGGGTCAACCAATAGTAGAAACAGTCATTTCTTTTTTCATTCTTTACTGTTTTTACGCCTCACAGTTAGACGTTGCCCGTTCGATTCTCAGTTAGAGCGTCTTCTGTGTGGCGATATGCGTGAACGGGCGTTCCTTCATTGAAGGTTGTGTGTTAGGCCTGGCAAGCCAGCACATAAAACTCTACTGCCAATCATTAGCGGACCGGAGTTCCGCTGTGGCGACCCCTAACCGGGAAAAGCCGAAAGACACAAACAAACAAACTGTTTTTAATCTCTAAATACTAGCCAACTGTAATGACTTTCTGACATGTTGGTAGCTCTGAGAAAAGCACATCTTCATGTTCTCTTCTAAAGTGCTGATTTTTAAATACTAATGAAGTGCCCTGAATTTTATAATCTAGCGGTTTTTAGTTCTGTAAAAATAAGAGTGATGCAAGTTTTAATATTAGTAGACCCACTCATCTGTTCTTTTAATTTCATATTTTATTTTGTACTGACTTTTGTCTACTAGCAAAGTGCATTTCTTAGTATACATGTTGCATCATTGTGTGTTACTGCATTGTACAATACATTCTTCAGCACTTTTCTTTCTGCTTTTACCCTACAATTGTATGCATTTGTGTCTGGTCCCACTGTGGTTATCTGTAAACAAATAACTGAAATGGTACTGAGCAGAATTTTGTTCATTGTTCCTTCTGTTTGTAATCCCTGATGACTGACTGATTCCTAGTCTGCCGACCATTCATTCAATATGACTTCCACATCCACACTCCAGACTCACTAGACAATAAAAGAGTGACTTTTTCACATTCCAAAATTTTCAAATTTCCACTATTAGAAAACTATTACTTAAGCTAAAGCCAACAACTTTATCTATTGATACCCTGCTAGCTGAATATTTAAAATCGGTGGCAGATGCCCTGGCCTTCCCCATCTTCATACTAATTAATTGTTATATAATCAAAAACTATATATCTGACATCTGAAAAACATTTTCTATAATCCCGTTGCATAAAGGTGGTAACTCAACTGATTTTTCAAGTCACAGACTCACTGTCATCCCAGAACTTCTTCTTTTGGCTTTTCCTGGTTAGGGGTTGCCACAGTGGATCACCTGTCCGCTCATGATTGGCAGTGGAGTTTTTACAGTGTTGAGTTGCCAGCCTGGCGCCCAACCTTCCATAGAAGGCACACACATGCACGCACTCACACCTAGGGCCAATTTAGAGTGTCC